>NW_023614146.1:600000-897500 GCF_013339695.2 Rhipicephalus sanguineus | reverse complement strand
TAAGGCTAGATCGTTCGTAAGTGAAGATTTGAGCCAGTCGTCATGCCGGGCATAAGCATTGACGAAATTGGCCGGACAGTGGCTAAAAGAGCATACAAGCAACAGCTCTGTCAATTCTACAGTATTATTTGTAATATTACCCCAGACTTTCACCAATGCATTACGCAAAGAAAGGGCCGAAGTTCTGCTTTAATAGCAAATACAGCTGCCGAAACAGAACATCACGGCGTTCACGAAGCATAACTGATCACGTAGCACAAAAATTTGACACCGGACAAGAGAGGGGGACGAAGACGAGCGCTTACTTCCAACGAGGTTTATTTCGAGGAGCGTACATACTCTCGAAATGTACATACTCTCGCTGTATTAATGACCGGCTCGGGGAACATGCTTGTAATGTCAAGAATGGTCGCGATGGTTTCTTGGCATTGCACTGCAGCACGTGTGGCTGCAATCCACTTTTTCATGACACCGTTATCGTGGGGAAAAACAGAAATAAAACGACAAGAGAAATTATCGAGGCAGAGAGGATTTGTAGATTAGGGCTAAACTACGTCAGCACTCCCTCTCTCGGGCTTTGTCAAAAAGAATTTTCTTTCCTGAGAATGTAAGACTTTCGCGCATGGCAGTTGTGGGCGTCTTGAATGATTTGTTTGTTTTCGCATTTCGAGAGTATGTACGCTCCTCGAAATAAACCTTGTTGCAAGTAAGCGCTCGTCTTCGTCCCCCTCTCTTGTCCTGTGTCAAATTTTTCCGCTACGTGATCAATTATACATTACCAACATGCCCAACTTCATACTCTTGTCGCGAAGCATATTTCTCATTTATACCGCACTGCCAACGTCCTCATGCACGAAAATGAGGTTCAGCGCCGTTATTTGATGTAAAGCAAGTGCCCTTTGCCGCATTGAGTCGAAAGCCACCATGGTTCACTCTCAGCCTATTCGTCGAGAATACCTTATTACCGAAAAGGGCACGACGTTCTGTTTATAACGTTCGAAGGAAGAGCCGGTTTTTCTATTAAAAAAAAACGATTGAAAAAGCTCTCTCACACACACACAAAAAAATCGCCTCGCTGTGCACTTTCATGCAGTTTGAGATGTACTTTCAGCGCATGCCGATAAGATCATGTCTGTTGAGTCAAAAGACGATTTCCTGAGACTTTCGGGTGTCCCGTATGGCTTCTGATTTGCACTTTCGCTGAGTGGCAAAAGTTCAGCATTCGAATTTTATCGAATCCGTTCCGCTTAATAACACAGGCGAATACTAGTCGCCTACAGCTTACCTGGTACCACGTCGAGGCTCTTGGCTGGCGACGACTGACTGGTTTTTCCGCCCAATGCGCAGTGCATTATGCACCACTGTAGCGAAACTCCAGCTTGCCCTGGTATCGTGACTCCGCAGGCAACCAATGCGTAATTGTTTCACAGATTGACAAGCTAAAACGTCTTCTGTAATGCCGAGCTAGCTACATCCAATGCCTGCCCTGTCGCTGGTTGTGCGACCGGGGCGTCACTGAGACTCGCGCTCCCGGCGTCCCAAGCGCCGAAGCCGCCCAATTATCGACAACCACGCGGGGGTCATCTACTCTGGTCGACGACGTGGCTAGAAATGAGAAGCACGGGCGAGGCTGGCTGGAGCACTTTGCGCATGAGAAAGCTGCGGTAAAGTATAGGTACAGTCACAACATATTTAACGGCCAACACAGAACGTGCGGAATGGAGGGGTCTTGCAAAAGAGGAAAGGTCACCAACGACGCTGATGGAAAGGCACGTTGGCGAACTACAAATATTTTCCCTTAGCGATCTCAGTGCGTCCCGAATAATTTGCAGTTTTACAGTCACCAGCGCCTCCTAATGCGATTAACGCACCCCGAAAGGAGCCGTAACTGCTCTCTGTTAGGGTCAGAAAATAGGACATAAAGCTTGGCAACACCAGTAGAGTTTCACGGCCATGTCCATGCACAGTTGGAGCGATTGCTCCCCTCGCTGTATCGCGCAGCCACTGCTGTGGTTGCGCCGTGACCCAGTACCACTCTCATCAACGTTTCTGGATGTTCTGTGTTCGCACGCGCGGCTTCGTAATGCTTAAACTTGCGTGGACATTTTGTCACGCTTCCTCGGGCGCGCTGGAAAATGAAGCCAGCTCGCTCAACCGTGGCGGCGGTTCCGTGCACACTAGCGGTGAGCTGGCGATGTTGTTTGCCGAAGCGTGTAAGCAGCCTCACATGATTATACCGTAGCAAAAGTCATTTCTAGTTTTATTCAAAATGAAGTTAAGCTTAGAGAGCTAGTTTCTTGAGACAGTCTCCAACACAGCGTCGTTTATCTAACGGCGATAAATGCGACGGCAAGGAAACGGAAGGCGAGCAATGGTTTGCCCCCATGTTCGTCTCAAATGTTACCGACAGGATATTCAATAGCGCAGTGCACTGCGACAGCCACCTTAACGAAAGAGGTAACGCGGTTTTTTGCTCGCTGTAAGCTTACATTTGGGATAAATGTCAATATAAGACGAGAGCTAACTCAGAATCGTAAAACATTCCTTCTCAGTGTAGGAAGTCGTTGTACTCGAGATCAAGAACATGTGCTCGTTGTTTAATGGGAAGATATTCACTCTCGCCCAGATCCACCTTCCGCGTAAACAGTTACAAGTAAATATATATGAAATAAACCAAGCTTCACGACAAAAATAAAAGAACTCATAAAGAACAAACTGCTCATTTTGAAAAGACATAATATGAAGCGGTGACGTATTTTTTTGCAGGCACTATCTAACGTAGACGATCAACTGAATTAAAATGCCAAGTTCACGAAAATGACTTGTTTCACTCGTCGGTTTCGAAAATTAAAATAGATCCGAAAGGCTATCAAGTGTTCATAAAATCAAGTAGCCAGGATAACGTAGAACTTCCTACTCTAATTTATACAATGTGGTACGTGTGTCCGAGTCGAGGTCAGGCAATAAACAACTTTATTGCAGGAATAAGAACGATTATATATACAACTAGTGCCGCAGTGGCACATGCTCGGTAATGCCATAAACAGCGAAGTGGCGCTTCTTCAGCCTTGATACATATTCCCTTTTGCATGGGAGTTAACACGTGCTTACCACCTATCGGGTAGAGGGTACAGGGTCGCTGCTTGGTGCTTCGCCGTAGTTCTTTAGGGGGCGTTGAGGACAATCAGTTTTGAGGGACGAGGCTCGCTTCCATCTGGCTTGATTCCGGTTGCGATTCACCAAGCGGAGATGCTCTCTTATGCGTCAATGTTCCCGGCCGTCTTCAGTTTTCACGATCACCGAGCGGGGTTCCTCGACCGGTCTGATCAAGACTGCAGGAGCCCAGTTCCGCTGGTTGTATCGTATACTGTGACCTAGAGCGCTGCACGGTCCGTGATTCTTGGCCTGGGCCCGGCCCGAACCCGAGAAAAGAATTCGCCTACCCGGCCCGGCACGGCCCGACCGCAGATCGGGCCCGACAAGGGCCCGAGCCACTAATCTGGGTGGTGGTGACTGAACAGGAAATCGACAGCAAGGTTTTTTAAGAGGCAAATATCTACGCTTTGTTGGCGCATGTTTCGTTAATAATTATACTTTAACCCACGGTAATTTCTTTTAAAAAGGGGCTCGTGGTGGAAACAGTTGAGGGGACATAGCGGGTACAATGAATGCTTGTTCATCAGTAGTATACTGAACCTACTTTTCCTGAAAATACAATGGGGATCATCAAGGGAGCTTCGTAGCAGATAATTTTGCTGCAAGGAAAGTGATTTGCAGCATCAGTTCAGTTTCAATATGGAGCGCAATAAAAACAGAAGAGACAGAACAGAACGCCCTCTTCACTTTGTTTTGATTGCACTCTCTGCTGAAGTTTAAAGCATGCCCTAATGACAAAGCCGATCGTGCGCCCTTCTAGATATGTAGCACCTGTGTTCAGCATAGTAGCACCTTGGCACAGGAAGAGACATAGATGAAGAAACCAAATTTATTACGTTGTTGTAAATACACAAACCTATATATAAAAGAATAAGAGAGAGCTGAGCTAGTTGGTAAGTATTCATTATAAAAAGACAGGGCGTGCAAACACGGACACAAGAAAGAAGTCAGGACACCACAAACGCCGACTAACAACTGAAGAGACGCACAACGGCTGAAAAGAAAGAAGGCACGAAAACTTATCTGCGCATGCCCATGCAACAGGCGAACCTATCAATCCGGCACGCGTGGCGGTCTACGTGGAAGATAACTGTTAAGGCATTTGATTTCATCTTTATGCAAGTTAATCGACGGTTGGCTGACGCATGCGCTACCACTATTCTCGATATGCCATGCTTCAATCATCAGGCGCGTTTCTTCATTTCTATGACGGTACAACACTGCGCATTCATCGAATTTTGGCGTGCACTTACAATCTCGACAATGTAAAGATAGATTAGAAGGTGAGCCTAATCTATATATCTTTACATTGTCGAGAGTGTAAGTGCACGCCAAAATTCGATGAATGCGCAGTGTTGTACCGTCATAGAAATGAAGAAACGCGCCTGATGATTGAAGCATGGCATATCGAGAATAGTGGTAGCGCATGCGTGAGCCAACCGTCGATTAACTTGCATAAAGATGAAATCAAATGCCTTAACAGTTATCTTCCACGTAGACCACCACGCGTGCCGGATTGATAGGTTCGCCTGTTGCATGGGCATGCGCAGATAAGTTTTCGTGCCTTCTTTCTTTTCAGCCGTTGTGCGTCTCTTCAGTTGTTAGTCGGCGTTTGTGGTGTCCTGACATCTTTCTTGTGTCCGTGTTTGCACGCCCTGTCTTTTTAGAACTATATATAAAAACGTTAATGAACCGCGTGCACCACGTGTACTTTTAGAAATAGGTATAGGCAGCCAAAAGGAAGTCAAAAACAATTTGTCATAGCATTATTTTCATATATCACACCACTGCGAGTATATGCAGTCGATAAGATTTTTGTATCACCCGGCACGGAATTAGTAATTGTTTTTTTTTCAAGCCAGATAATTCGTCAAGCGAATATACCTTGCTCCACGCCTTGTTTAATAGAGCTATGCTATTCCTGCACATTACAACGCTGTTGCGGCAGTGTCATGCATCTCTCGCACTATATAGCGCAGGGGTCTCAAAGTCACGTGCGGCCCGCGGCTCGCACATGACGGTCTTCGTCTAATTTTTTTCTTTATAAGTACGTGCTTAAGCTACACAGGCGTGAGTTAACCACTCAACTTCAGCATTACTTATGACGGCTCTCGTTGATATTCACTTCTACTCACAGATACATCAACGCACTCGCGTTCATACGCCCGCTCAATATTTATTGATCAGAGGCGTGCCTCGACACTTCCTTCCCCACGCAAAATTTTTCAAATATAGTTCTTGATAAAAATATCTCGTGTGAGTCATATCTTTCAATAAAAATGTCCTTCATCTTCATAAAAAATGTCCTTCAAACCTAATCATACGCTAACGGACTCATGAGTCGACTAACCCAGGCTCAGATCGAGCCGTGAGTCTGAGCCTGAGTGAGTCCGAGTGGGAATTATTTAGGTGAGTCTGAGCCCGAGTGAGTCCGGTTGAGAAAAAATTGATTGTGTCTGAGTTCGAGTGAGTCCGATTGAGAAAAAATTCAGTGAATATGAGTCCTAGTGAGTCCGGCTCAGGAAAATTTTGATGAGTCTGAGTGCGAGTGAGCCCTAAGGACAAAATATATTTCATGAGTGAGTGTGAGTGAGGTCCACATTTCTTGCCGACCTATGTGCATGACAGGGCTAAATCATTCTTTTTTTTCGTGAGGCACCCACTGCGGCCACCATTTGTTGATACATAACCGTGAAACGAAACTCTACGTTTCATAATCGGCGTCCATATTTCAGTCATTTTGGAGATAGGCATCAATATGTTGGACTTCTGCCGCCCAATACCCTGCAGAAATGACCCATATATGAGATATGGAAAATTTATTTCAAATGGCAACGTTAAATGACATTTGGTACGACCTAACCTGCCCCCCCCCCCACTCTTATCTTCGTCACCGTCTCTTCCCCTGCGGGAGTAAAATTTCGGGAATGCGGCCCGTTAGCTGGGGTGAGCTTGAGACTCCTGATATAGCGGAACAAGGCTAAAGCTCGGAAGTTAACAATGTGGGCACAAAAAGCAGGCTGTGCGCGTCCATCTCGCATCACATAAGCAGTGGAAGCCGTGGCGGAACCATGGAAAGAGAAGGTGTGTTTGAAAGAATTCCATGTAGCGAGACTTCGTGCAGTCCTTTTGTTTAAGTCCTTTTATTTAAGGCTGAAACTTTCAAGGACGTTTCCCCGCTTTGGAGCTCAGTGATCGCTCTTGCGATGATAAGATAGAGGTATAAATTTATTAACGCGGTAGCGTTAGAGAGCTCGTGTCGCAGAAATTCCGCTGTCGGCGTCGGCACCGTTGGTTGTGAGCGGAAAATCATCCGTGAGCGAAAAATCGAGAAAGTAGCAAATAAAATAAACGATAAAATCTTCGGTCCCAATGAGGATCGAACCCGGGCCGTTCGCGTGGCAAGCAGGTGTCTTACCACAAAGCCACGATGTTGCTTGCAGCTGCTTCGGACAAAAACACTACATAAATGTCATGTAGTGAAAGGAGTCTCGACGCATTTTGTTCGGCAGGTGTCACGACGAAAACGAGCCCATACGGTAGGCGCATTCGCGAGGCAATCAAACTACGTCGAAAAACGCCGGGATAGTGCAGCCATCGCCGCTAAATACACACACGAACTTTCAAACAGCTCTAAAAATGGACAACTATGTCCATCTAGAGGAAAACATATCAAGCCAACGCAGCAAACGCTAGATAATGTGCTGCCATCTGTGAGGCATTGTGAGAAATATGTCTCAACTTTTCATGGCATCCGAGAGGGCCGGCGCGCGGCGTATATCTTGGAGGCCATGCGACTCTTGCTTTAGATCGAAAGCCTGTAAAATTCGCGCGCGCGCGTGCGTGTGTGTGTGTAACAATACACATTAATAAGTATGCACTTAGTGGTTGAAGTGCGCACTAGGGGCCGGATTTCGCTATCGCGTTCAACTCTTAAAGGCGAAGCTTAAGGGTCCCCCAATTTTATATTACATTTATTTCTGCGATTACAGAATAACATTTGGGATATAAAATAATAACGAATGCAAATAAAGCACAGAATAGTGATATGATAACTATATAAGCGCCTGGTCTATTCACTACTGGCTTGTTTCAGATGAATCAAGTAGCTCCATATGCAAGAATAAAAAAAGTTCATTACTTGTCCCTCATAAAGCTTCTCCAAATAGATTGCCCCACATAAAGACAAACATTTTTTTAGATAAAACGTGAAACGTATATGTATGCCCAACGTATGTGGAACTAAGCTCAAGTGACACTGAAGGTAAAAAATCACAGCATATCCACGGAGTGAATGATGATGAGTGGGCGAAGCTGCGGAGGTTCATCGGTAAACCGTGAATCTTCCGTGAATTCTGCCCAGTACATCATCACCGACGTGAGATCGGGCGCGTTTATACTAAAGGTTCGATGAGTTATGACGACTTGCAGCTCACTTTAATTTACATGTACGCTGTGAATTTTCATTGTTTAGAAAACCATTGCTTTAGAAAACATCTGGCGTCTTTCGTTAAGCAGCTGGCGTCTTTTCGTTTTGCTTTAGAAACATCTGGCGTTCTTTCGTTTTGCTTTTAGAAAACATCTGGCGTCTTTCGTTGGTTTATTTCATCAATCAATGGCGTTTTGAACAAAATTTTTATTGTTTAATCACGCACAGGAGAAATCTCACCAGGCGCTACCTTGGAGGTAAACAATGGCTGCTAATGGGAATGAGAGACAGAAGAAGTCGGCTTTTAGCTAACACTTACACTTCTACTTCTACTAACGTTTCCTACTGGAACATGCCAATGGCCGCTAATGGGGAATGAGAGACAAGAATTCTGCTTTTAGTTAACGCGCACGCTGCGAATTTTTTATTGTTCAACAACGCACAGGAAAAATTTCCCACCGGCACCACCTTGGAGGTCAAGATCTGGCACTAGCGTTACGACTGGTTACGCACTACTACGACTACGAGGGACGAACGGGTGCCGCCTTAAGGAGCTTCGCCCCTAAAAAAACGCCAGGCCTGCGCTAAAACCGCAGCACAGTCACAGCGAAAGCTGGAAGAGCGGCGTTTCTAAAGCCTGTTGCATTGGGTGACTCCCGGTCGCTATTTCCCTCTCCCATCATGCTGTATAACATACGTTGACGTGGGAGAGAGACAAGGGGGGGGGGGTGAAGAACTTTACTGAGACCCCGAGGAAATGGATCATGCGCTTATGGGCTTCCTTGGCAACCAATACAAGCGCACTTGCGAGGAACCCACTACGCTATAAATCATTGTAATTTTTTAGAAGTAGGGCAGCAGGCACTGTGCCATTTTTCGTCATTCTACGGACAGCGTTGGTACCTGCTAAACGCGTGTAAGGCATTATGCGCACTTTGTTGATGCTGTAGCTGATGACGATGAAGAATTATGGCAGAGCCCTTTGTAATGGGTTGGAAGCATTCAACAACCTACTCGTTGCGCAATTTGCATTTTGTGACGCCTGGTTACAGAATTCGCGTTGTGCGACGCTTGGTGCTTCTTTTACTCTTCTACCACGCTATATTGCATATGCTAATGTGGTTCCTTCCCGACATGAAGCCTGTATAGGACTTTTTTGCAAAGCAGTTTCAAGCACCGGCATGGCTCAGAGGTTGAATACGGGGCTCCCACGCAGAGGGCCCGGGTTCGAACCTCGTTCCACCCTGGAATTTTTTCTTATTTCGAGCGATACTGGTTACGGACACCGGCGGCGGCGGCAGCGGCAGCGGCGGCGGCGGACCACTACGGCGCCAAAAGCGGCCGGTGAAATGATCTCATAACAGCTTTCGCTGTAAAACGACTTTCGATTATCAGTGAAGTTGCTCTTTTATATTTCCAAAATCACGACGCTTGGTAAGCCTTGACCCGAGGCCGCGCAACGCTCTACTGTGACCGGCTGGCCTGGCCTCACAGGCGGCCGGTTCCTGCTACCACGATTGTAGTGGGTCCTCCTCCGCCGTTGACGTATTTCTCGAAGGCGGCCTTCAATGTTAACTGCTTCAGTCGAGTTATCAGCCGCCTCTACTGCGCATACGGTCAAAGTTTGCAAGAAGTTGTCTTCTTCAGCTTGTACCTCGCGCAGATCTGTTTTGTCACTCTCCCGACGATCTGCATGCTTGAGCGAAGTAATTACGCCCACCGCACTTTTTGCATGTTTTGCCTTGAGCCGGGCAATTTGCGCCACCGTGCGCTCTACAGCCGCAGCGGCTACAGTGTGGCACTTGGGTGCTGACTGCCTGAATTACTGCCTGGCGTTCTACTTCTGGACCTTCACTGATTTCTTTTAACTGCTTCTTTCCCACTTCCTAGGCGCGACACATCTGAACGGTCCTGCTCTATGGCGAGTGTTCGGCAATAAGCTTCTCTTGCAAGCTTTTGTCTGGTAACCCCAGAATAATCCACCTGCGAAGCAAGCGGTCTTCCAGGTCCCCGAACTCGCAATTTTTCGTTAAAAGCCTGAGATCTCTTAGGCAGTCATTAAAAGACTCCCGTGGCCTTTGATTTCTTGATCCGAAACGAAACTCGTCAAACGGCAAGTTTGTCACTGGCTTGTAGAATTCCTCAAATTTGTCGAGCAGCGTATCGACGTTGTTCCTGTCTGACTCACCCTTTAATTTGATGGTGGTGAAAGCTTCCCCGCCATCTTCGCCGACTGTCACGATTAACGTTGCTGCTTCTACTTCTTTGGGCTGCTTACTCCACTGGGTTACTCCAGTGGGTACTCGACTGGGAACAAAGTTAACTCCCTTTTCCATGTCCTCCAAGCGAGCCCTGCGTCGGGTCCAGTGGTCTGGGTGGCGGAAGCAGCGCTGACGGGCCCGACATAGCGACGGGAACCCGTTGCCACCGTGTGTGCGAGTCGAGTTCAGGCAATGAACAACTATATTGCAGGAATAAGAAATGAACTACTGGTAAACAGAGCGACAACGGGACAAAGAAAGAAGGGACAAGGCCAAGCGCTGACTGACAACAACGATCTTTTTATTTCGCCGCCGCGGAATACCTACTCTCGGGAAAAGAATCGAATGAACAAAAAATATATGACGACAGCTCTCTTTCTTGAGCAGGTCTATGGAACCTATACTAACAGATGATTCATTGCGCCTGTGGATCACGTGGGCTTTATAGATTTCCCTGGTGCACTGGTTCTTGTGTCTTTTTAGTATTATTGTTTGGTCGAAGCGTGGCGTACACCCGCATTTTCCGCAATGTAGGGCAAGGTTGCTGCCTGTCCCGGTCTTCAATGTGCATACATGCTCTCGAAAAACGATCGTTTAGGCAAGGGCCCGTTTGCCCAGTGTATGGTTTTCCACAAGACAGTGGTATGTCATACACTATTCCCGATCCAAAAAACGGCAGGAAGTGGAAGATGGAAGCTGCGATGAAAAAATCCGTAAAACAGGGGGTGGATGCTCGAGCCAACGTTTCGACAAGTGGACTTGTCTTCTTCAAGGCTGGAACTGATTTCCTTAGCTATCGTGTGTATATGCTTCGTGCCCTCTCCAAAAGAGGGGAGAAGGGGTGGGGGGGGGAGAGGCCACCGCGACGATTGGGTGAGTCAGAGGGACGAAAAAAAAAAAAAAAAAAAAAAAAAAAAAAAAAAAAAAAGGGGGGGGGGGAGGACGGGAGGGTGTACGTTTCACTGAATGGTTGTCAATGGAAGCACGTGGCATTTTAACAATAGTAGGTTCGAAAGCTTAGAAGAAGGGATTAACTCTCATTCGTTTTCGTTGTGTATGTACCATATCGAATCGATTCGAGAGCCCCCTTAGACACGTTAATGCCTGCTGGCTGGAGTGTATTGAACTTGTGAATAAGGTATGACTCTGTATATTTTCTGTCTCTTGGGGACCGGAAGTTTGACTGAAGTATGTAAAGTTTGAGATCTTCGAAGTTGTGACCTGCTACATTAAAATGCTGTGCCACTGCTTTGGGTAACTTTTTCGCTGTGTCCGCGCGATGCCCGTTTAATCTAACATTAACAGGTTGTCCCGTTTCGCCAATGTACCGTTTTTGACAATATGAACATTCGATCATGTAGATAACGTTTGAACTAGTGCAGGTGAAACTAGATTTTATATGATGGACGTAATCACTTCCGGTGCTTTTAACTATAACGTCATCTTGAAGGTGCTTACAAGTCTTACATCTTGGACGAGAACACGGTGTTATGTGGGCAGTAGAATGAGGGTTTACTTTTGCGTGCACTAACATGTCCTTAAAATTTTTATTGCGGCGATACACGACCTTTGGTACTCCGGGAAACGCTTTTCTAAGGCGCTCGTTGCTTGCCAGTATTGGGTAATACTTACGGAGGATATTATTTATGTTTGGTAGCGCATTTGAGTATTTGGTTATAAATGCTGGCGGCTGGTTAGGCTATTCCCGATCGGCATTCAGCAAACTTGCAGGCATGTTTTTTGGAACAAGAGTTTTTAGCAGCTTCTTGCTCGTTCACTTTTTTCCACAAACCACACAGTTTGTTCGGTGCACTGAACACGACCGAGACCTTGACTCGAGCTGCAACTTATTTTAGTCGATGGGATACACCATGACTGTACGGGATGACCGCAATATTCTTCCCTTGAATAACGTCACGGTCGTTCACAGATTTTTGCGTGCTAATTTCTTTTAAAAGCGCTTCATACAGACGGAACAGCATAGGTGCGGGAAATCCTGCCTTGGCCAATCTACAAGCTTGCGCAGAAATCTATCGCTTTTTATTTGATGTGAACAGGATCGGTTGAGGGCATAGCGGAGCGCTGATATAGCACTCCCCTTTTCACGACCTTTCAATGGGCTGATGAAAACGGCAAATATTCTTTTTTGAGCGGGGGAATACTTTCAGCAGAGGTGTCCGGGGCGCAGAGTCAGCTGTAGTTCGAGGAGCCTCAGATGGTCGTCGGTGGGTGTGTGCTGTGTGAATAACGATGCATCTTGTTCGCGAAAACGTTGGCGCGCGTTGTGTCTAACAGGCCCATTTGCAGTGACCGGCTGTCGACGAAACATCAGGATTAGACATATTATTTGACGCGATGATCTGCGAGTGCGTACATCTCAGTGCAGATCTCAGTACATCTCAGTGCAGTGCGTACATCTCAGTGCATCTCAGTACATCTCAGTGCTGGGTGCACAAAACAAAAAACACAAAAAAACGTGCGTGATATCCGGGCTGAAAGGTGAGACCACGCATGAGCTACCAGCGTGTTTTAGCATTGCCGAACATGCATGTACGGTTGACCACGGCGAACACCCAGAACCATACGCGTATCGCCTTTTATTGGAGATGTATGTCTTAATGGAAGCAGTGGAGATTCTTGTTTGTCATATTTTAGTTAGCTTATCTTTACGGCGCGATGTTTATGAAGAGACATTCCGAGTTTGTGTACCAAGTCTAAAGGAGAGGAGTAAGTATGGAAACACGTTGTAGGCATCAGATACAGCGAAGTTACCATGCAAGAGATAATTTATAATTAAATTATTGTGTTTAGCATCTCAAAACTGCTCAGTGGATTATGAGGAACACCGTAGGGGAAAACTTCGCTTTAATTTTCACGGGGATTTGTTAAGCTCAACCGAACGCGTGCCAATGAGGGTTTCCTTCGTTTTTTTTCATTCATCTCCGATCAGAATTCTGCGCCGTGAGTGAGAATATAACCCGTGACCTCGCGCACAGTAGCCGGCAATGCTGTACATCGTTTCAAACTACAGTGCAGATTTCGCGACGGAAATTCATTACGTTCACATCCATGCGATGCTAATATTTCTCCAAACACCAGTCGTCTTGAAAATGTATAACGTTCGCTTTCGAAGAGCATAAGATTATTTTATGGCTGTCATCCAAGACGAGCAAATCATACGTTGACCTAGCAGAGTCGTTCATTATAGGCAGTGACTCTACCTTTTAGCAGCTGTGAGTTCAGAAAATAGCAATTTGCGAAAATCTCTATCGATGACGCAGACACACGCAGCGCTGCTATGCAGAGAGATCCCGCCGGCGGAACTTTCTTAGAAAACTGTAAGTTTGGGCCAGTTGGTGATTCATGATCGAAGTATACTGCGCGGTAGACAACATGGACAACAGGAAGACGGGGACAAGCGCAGACTATCAACTGAAGGTTTAGCTTTTCCCTGCTGCATATACACGAAAGAAACAGAAGAAAGATACAGAAAAAACAAAAAGATAAAAAAGCTGTTAACAAACAAAGAAAACATCATTTGTACGCTGGATGCACAGGTCGGAAAGTAGACTCATTGGCCATGCGCGCCATTTGCCAGGAACTGAAGCTCTTTATCTAGAAGAGCAACCGACGGTTTGCTAACGCAGATGTCAGGTTCCCGCGCCATTTTCTCGGCTTCAATGATTACACGGGTACGCTCATCTTTGTGATTTTGCATCACCACTGTGCTTTTGAACTGCGCATGGCAACCGCACCTGCTGACATGTTGAGCCAAGAATCCCTCATTGCCATTGCGTACATTACGTGCGTGCTCACGCAGGCGGTCATTGAGGCATCTCCCAGTCTGCCCGATGTAACACGCTCCGCATGATAGCAAAATTCTGTACACTGCATTCGTGTCACATCTGACAAACTGGGATTTATGCCTGACAGTGCAAGAGCGTTTGGGCTTGTTGTTTGCGCATGTCATTTTGGCAAGTTGGGATAGGTTGTAAGGTGCAGAAAAAACAACCTTCAAGCCCACGCGTTGACCGACCTTTTTCATCCGGTGGGATAGCTGGTGCATATAAGGGATCACCGCGACTTTTTCACGTTTGCTGTTGTCCCCGCATTCAGCGCTCTCTCCACTTCTGGGCTTTCTTTTCTCTCTTATGGTTTCTGCCACAGAAAGGAGAAGCGAATCCGGGTAGCCAGCTTCTTCTAGTCGATCCACTTGATTTTGAAGCTGGTGTCCGTCATACGAAAACAGGATCGATCTAGAGCGTTGGTGAAGCAAGAATTCACTATGCCTTTCTTAACCAACTTGCCGTAGGCTGATTTGGAAGGCAAAAGCGTTTTTTAGCCCGAGGCGCATAAATCCAGCATGTGTGGTTTGCGCTGAACATAAGTTTCGTGTCTAAGAAGCGAATCGAGTTGTTCAATGGCAGTTCGTGGGTGAGTTCTAGTGGACTCAAACACTCATTATAGGCAGAAATGACATTTGATGAAATATTGGTCACGCTAGCTGATTCACACTTTATAACTATCAAATAGTCGTCTACAAACCTGAAAATTCGAACGACTTCATCACATCCCAGCCGCTCTTCCTAGTTCCTGTCGAGCTTCGCTAGCAAAAGATCGCTCAGAATCGGCGCAATGGAAGATCCTATGGACACACCATTATTTTTGTAAACATCACCGTTCCATTCTACATAGGTGGAGGTCAGATTGGAAGCCATCAAGTCAAGAAAACTGCTTACACTGACACAAGCTGCATTCTGGAACGCTACGTCTCCTAGCAGATGAGCACATTCTTCTATACATGAATACCAGGCGTCACGGGGAAGAGAATATTATAAATCTTTGACATCTATGCAAAAAGCACTCAAATGTGGGCGAGGATACTCTGTCTACAGCGCAGTATACTTCGATCAAGAACTTTCTTGCCAACCAGCGCTTGCTCCGAAAGCGGGACTTGGGGGCGGGACACTGCCAGTGGCGTCACACTCTTTGCAAACAGGGAGAGGTCTATTAACGGCCAGGCTTGAGGGAAAACACGACGTAGCTAGCGTTCCTCTTCGCGTTCCACGACGCGAGGTCGGTAGCATGCCCAACGAACGCTAACTTGAACGCGATCGTGCAAGTGCTCCGTCTTCGCGTCGCCTCATGGTCCCTTTTAGCGGGAGATGGTGCATTTTCTTTCTCTGCTTTGATAAGCGCGAGCGAACTGAGCGTCAACAGCGCGAACTTCAGAAAGTTTTCAATATTTCTGCTGCCTTCTTTCATTTCACAAGCTTACGCTGGTATCTGTGGATCTTCAGCGAAGCGCCCGCTGTAATGCCCACATAACGAACGTAAAGCTCAGTGGGCGTGGAAGTACCGCAGTGATGCAGCCACCTCAATCGCCATTCTGCTTTATCGTGCAGGTTCTGATAACCGCCTAGACGCGCAACCAGCAAAACAGTGCAACTGCTGAGCAACCACCGCCCCAATGTGACAGCTCGTTTCTCGCCGGACTGCTTGTGTTGCCCTCGGCGTCTTGCAAATCTGCTTCCGTTCTTCAAGAATCCCTGCATGTGCTCACACCAGCCTGGTCTTCCACATCGCCGTACGCATCACAGGAGCGCCTCTTAAGCACCTGGAAAACTCTTCCTCCGCTCAGTGGGCGTGGACGTACCGCAGTGATGCAGCCGCCTCAATCGCCATTCTGCTTTATCGTGCAGGTTTTGATAACCGCCTTGACGTAAAACAGCGCAAGCGACGAGCAACCACCGCCCCAATGTGACAGCTCGTTTCTCGCCGGACTGCTTGTGTTGCCCTCGGCGTCTTGCAAATCTCCTGCTTCCTTTCTTCAAGAATCCCTGAATGTACTCACACCAGCCTGGTCTTCCACATCGCCGTACGCATCACAGGAGCGCCTCTTAAGCACCTGGAAAACTCTGCATCCGCTCAGTGGGCGTGGAGGTACCGCAGTGATGCAGCCGCCTCAATCGCCATTCTGCTTTATCGTGCAGGTGGGTTGTCCCCTTCCGTTGTACTGTAAAAGGTCCAGCGATCGTTGTTTGCTAGTACTTCCATGCCCACAAGTGCTGTTCTCTCTTGGTTGCGGGTGTGTACATGTAGCGGGGTTATTGTTTCTAGCGGGTGATGTGGAATTGAATCCTGGGCCGCCGAAGGAGGAGACAAGCAAAGAGCACAAAGAACTTCTTTCTTTGATAAAATCCCTTCATAAAAATGTTGACACGAAGCACAGCGAGGTTATGGCTTCTCTTAACGCCATCAAGGAAGCGCAGAGTCCAATTGAGGAAAAAATTTGCGACATTCACAGCAGGCATTTCCTTGTAGAGGACAGTATGCGCTTTAGTGGTGAAAACGTGAATGTGGGCGTAGCGCCAAAACTGGCAGCATTGAGCGAACGTCGCAACGAAATGTTACACGGCATTGAAGGCACTGCACCTGAAACATGGACCCAGTGTGAAAAAAAAAGTGTGCAATATACCTAATACAGTGTTAAAGCTAAATCTGGGTGACGATGACGAACGCATATCTCGCGCGCACAGGTTGGGGCAGCACGCGCCAGGAAAATGCCGACCCGTCATAATTAAATTCGCATCTTCCAAGCTACGCGAGAGCATCTTGGTCGCTAGAGCCAAACTGAAGGCTTGTGGCGTATCGGTTAACGAAGACTTCTGTGCGACTACGAGGAGTGTGCGTAAAAAGCTTTTTGAATATGGAAAAGCTAGCAAACAGCAGTTTTCAGTACATTATAGCAGACTATATATAAACAAAAAGTGCTTCGTGTACTTGCGAACAACCGATAGCATCTGTGAACTGGAATCCGGCAGAGATGAAAGTGGGAACAATTCTTCGTCTGCTTCTACGTCTGCAGGTAGAAGCCCAAGCTTGCTTGTCCTAGCCCGAACATCAAATGTTGAGTCTTGAGACCCCTGATCTGGCTGGCACATCCTTTCTACTATCAAATGTCAGAAGAAGAAGCAATAAGCGAGACACATTATCGGCTGTCATTGACTCGTGCTGCACTGATGTGGCGCTCACCGAAACGTGGCTTTCCTCCGATGTAGCCAGTAGTGAACTATTTGACTGCGACAAAAAGTGCACCATCTATCGCTGTGATCGTAGTAAAGGAAAAGGGCGAGGTGTTCTTATAGCGGCAGCGGATAACCTAGAGTCACACATAATACCGGTGAATTCTTGCTTAGAACTTGTTTGTGCAAATATCCCTTTACGCCATCAGAGTGCTATATTGTGTGTGCTATAGGCCGCCCAACGCGGCGCCTGACTTTTGTAACGAATTGCATGACGTGTTGAATTCACTAGTTGTACAATTTCCGCATTCTCACCTGTTCCTTTTGGGGGACTTTAACATTCCTAAAATTGATTGGTGAGGTACCAGTCCTACTATCACACAGGCGACAGCGGAGAATAAATCATTTGTTATTTATGTTTTAGATTTCAATTTAACTCAAATGGTCACCGAACCAACAAGAAGAGCCGTTACGTCTGCTAATGTACTGGTCTTAATCCTGACTGCGACAGCAAACTTACTGAACTCATTGACTTGTTTTCTGGTGTTAGTGACCACTGCTGCTTGCAATTCACTTTAAATATTGACATTTCACCCGAACTAAGGTTACCAAGACCATAAGAAACTACCAAAAAGGGGACTATGCTGCAATAAATACGGAACTTGAACAGTTTATTGATAGCTATACGCCTGGTTTTTTTTACCGATCAGTCGAGCAGAATTGGCGTCGTTTTAGAGACAAAATTGCTTCATTGGTCGACAGGCATGTGCCGCTTCACGTTATATAAAAAAATCAGCGATTGCCATGGTTCACAGCAAACGTGAAAAGGCTTCTTAATAGGAAAAAACGCCTCTTCCGCTCGGCTAAGCTCGACAGCACTGTTTTTCGTTGGCAAGCTTATCAAGGAGCTCTTTCAGCGTATCGCTTTTCCATCACATATGCCAGGCATGACTATTTCAACACTACGCTTCCCTCGTTGTTGTCTACTAACCCGTCGACATTTTGGAAAATTGTCAACCCCATAAAACAAACCGTCATATCACTTACTGATTCCAATGGCCGCGCGATGCGCAACGAAGAATGTTGTTCTGTTCTTAACAACGTCTTTTTGCAATGTTTTTCAGATTCATGTGCTGTTTCAGCGCCGCAGGTCACTGCGGGTTTTTGCCAATGGATTACATAACTATAGAATTTGAAGGAATTAATAACTTAATCGGACGACTCAAGCTGCCTTCTGCCTGTGGCAGTGAAGGGGAAAATGCGAAATTTCTGAAGAACACTGAAGTGTACTGTTCCATTGTATTGTCGCACATTTTTAAGCAGTCTCTCCAGTGGGCCACTTTGCCAACTGACTGGAAGGTGGGGAATGTTACTGCCGTCTTTAAATCCGGAAACCAACACTCTCCCCTGAACTACCGACCAATTTCTTTAACAAGTATTCCCTGTAAGATGCTCAAGTACATAATCTACTCTAATTTCATGGCATTTCTAGAAACCGAAGCATTCTTGAGCAAGTTCCAACATGATTTTCGTAAGCATCATTCGTGCGAAACTCAGCTTCTATATTTTACACATGACATCATCTCAGCACTAGATACCAAAATACTGGCTGATTGCATTTTTTTAGATTTCGCGAAAGCCTTTGATAAAGTTTCACACCTATTACTACTACTTAAGCTTAGCACACTGAATATCGACCCCAACACTCTGAAATGGATTGAATGCTTTCTTACTAACCGCACTCTGTATGTTACCGCTAATAATTCTTCCTCAAATCCCTGTGCAGTTAGATCTGGCGTACCGCAAGGTTCCGTTGTAGGTCCTTTACTCTTTTTAGTTTAAATAAATGACCTAGCAAGTAACATTAAGACATCCATAAAACTGTTTGCAGACGACTGCGTTTTGTACCGCAGAATAACTAACGAAGATGACAACTTACTTCAAGGTGACCTTAGTCGCGCCTCTGACTGGTGCAATACGTAGCTAATGAACCTTAACGTTACTAAGTGTAAAAGCATGACAATCACACGTTCTTCCATCACTCCGCAACTTTTGGACTACACATTAAATGGAACTAGATTAGAGCAGGTTAGTAGCTACAAATACCTTGGCGTTTACATAACAAATCACCTATCGTGGCATTCTCACATTACCTACATTATCAAGAACGCTAACCGTTCTCTTGGTTACTTCCGCAGACACTTTCGCCAAGCACCATCACACCTTAAATTACAGCTTTACCAAACAATAGTCCGAGCGAAACTCGAGTACGCGTCTGCCATATGGGACCCAAATCAATCAACATTAATTGAAGCCTTAGAAGCAAAAGCGATCTTCATTCATAACAACTATGCTCGTACTGCCAGTGTGACCTTAATGAAATCTACTCTTCAACTCCCTCATCTCGTCACTAGAAGAACAATTTTCCCTCTGTCGCTCGTTCATAAAATTTTCTTCCATAATCAAGTACTTCGAAAGGAATTAATCTCAGGACCTGCTTACATCTCATCCCGTGTTGACCACCCGAATAAAGTAGCCATTCCTTTCTGCCGCCCGCACCAACCACTTTTAAAGACGATAGTCTTTCTTGGGGAACTTAAACGCAGAAATTTTGGTCTGTCTTTCTGTCTTTCTGTTTGTCGGCACGTCACCCGATTCAGCCAACCGGCCAAAGTTGAACCACTTGCTTACCGCCTACCCATCTTGAACTGGTGCGGCTGTTCATACTTGTGAACGTTGTCGATCAAAAAGTAAATATTACGCATATCTGAGGCGTAACATCATTAGGTAAGTATTAGGAGGTGTGTTCCTTTAATAGAAAATACATAGATACGCAATTTTAAAGACGTTGATGGTATGCGTTTAACGTTGAGACAGCAACGCGTCTATTAAAAGATTGCCACAGCTGAAGCGATCAGCGGTCTAAGCCGAGCAAGCGCGAGCGCCAACAACAACCGTCTTCGTCTTCTTCTTTCGCAGGCGTTCTACGTGAGGCGCCCGCTCGGGCGCTGGAGCTACAATATAGACAGAAGAGCGGTGTCTACTACGTGGACGTTGCTGGCCCAAACCCCGAGGGGTGGTACACAGCCGCTGCTATTCACGAAGGAACACAGGTGGATGGGCTAACCTTTAGGGCGTATACTGTAACACAGGCTGAAGAGGTCGCCATTGCCCTTGCGGCCTCTCACAGTAATTCCAGATGCATTATTACGGATTCGCGGGGCGCGTGTCGCAACTACGTAGCAGGGTACATCTCACCCTTAGTCTACAAAATACTGCGAAACTGCATAAGGGACGCGGAGCCTCAACCGAAACGTATTATTTGGACTAGCAGCCCACTGTAAGAAATGCGGCTGCACTCCGCTCTTTGGTGATACCTCTGTGTTGTTCCGGCATAAGAACCAAAGAGCGCGCGAACTAATTGAGGCTGCGCATATTCATAAGAATTCTGAGTCCTGCGTTAGCGTTCCATCTGTCGTCATACATGATAAAGAGTTAAGTTATCTTGGTTTTGTATGACGGGCGTGCCTTGCCTGATGTGGCCAATGTTTTTTGTTGATTTGGTCCCTCGTGCCTTTTGTCTCCTTCTTTTTTTGCCGTCTCTCGCTTTTTTCTGCCCTTTATATTGCCTCGTTCGTGCAATAAAACTTCAGTTCATAGTCTGCGCTTGTTTGTCCTTTTCTCGCCCTTCGTGTTTCCGTCCGTTTTTTGCGCAGTTACGTTAAGTATGGATCATCAGGGATTGCGGGGAAATGAGGCTGCAGATGCGGCTGCCCGAGCGCTCATTTCCGGGTTTCCTCCGTCAATCCCAATGGAGACAGACGGGGAGGGTTACCCTCTCCTCCGGTATAGGGAACTTCTCGAATATTATAAGGAAATTCATCGCCGTTACCCTCCTCCTTCAAGGGGGTTGAAGAAAGCAGATGAGCGCATCCTGTTAAGACTCCAGACTAACACAATGTTATGTCCTGCAGTCATAAAACATTTCGACCCTACGGTCACAGGACAGTGCCAGCACTGTGGGGAGGTGGCGGACACCTACCACATGGTGTGGGCCTGTCAAAACAACTCAGCCCTTACTCCTCACCCGAACCCTACCCGAGAGGACTGGGAGGCGGCCCTGCTCGGCTGCTCAGACCTTCAGGCCCAACAGGCCTTGGTACAGAGAGCCAGGGCGGCGGCTTCAACCAATAGGGTCCCGGAATAGAGACTCCACCTAGTCTGTAGGAACCTCTAAATAGGTCCCACGCCTCTCCTTGTAAATAAATGCTTTTCACCACCACCACCTTGTCTGCGCCCTACCATGTTACAAATCACTACCCCGCGGAAAAGGAGCCATCCTGGCGACCTAAGGAACAGGTACAACTGGTGGGTCATAATGCGGCTTCAGTCGATCGACGTGAACAGTCTCGCGGCCGCGACGACGGCGCTCCGTAGATGATTGAACAGGCTCAATCATATAGTTAACTGGGGATGCTTGACGTAGGACGCGGTAGGGGCCTTCGTACTTAGGCAGTAGCTTTGTGGAAAGGCCAGGAGCGGAGGAGGGAACGCGAAGCCACACCAACGTTCCAGGCGAATACGACTGAGGAGGCAGGCTTTCGTCGTGACGGTCCTTCTGGCCCTACTCGCCTACAATGTTACAACCCTAGTTCCTTAAGGTGCGCTGAAAATGCGACTGCGCTGAAACTTGTCTTCATCCGTGCCCTCTGCACAAGCTCATGTTGTGTTTCGGTTTAGGTTCAGTATTGCATTGTACGAATGACAGGGGGCGCCGCTCTGGCATTCCTGTTTTACCCAGGCGACGTGAAAGTAAGAGAGTTTGTGGAGAGTACTCGTTGAGTGCGGACGTTTCTTCTCCTCCGGCGCATCGCGCCAAACAGCGTGTTCGGGCTGGCCGGCGTCCCCACCGGTCGCGTTGGTCACCGCCGGTCTTCGCCTGCCGCTGCGCCGGGACTACCAGCCCGCAACACAGCACTCATGTTTCCCGACGTATTGCCAGATGGCGTCCATATCTCCCGCAGCGCCTCTTCTATCGTCTTTAGACGACATTTGCAGCGAAGCACGCAGATACGCGGCCAATTTTTTGCAATCGTTTCTGCCGAAACCGAGCAGGGACTGGAACCGCCTTCCCTCTCCATTGCTGCCACTAAGGACCAAGGGCTGTTCAAGTCCGCAGTGTCGAGACACATTATGGTGTAACTGCACACTATTGTTTTTACATGTGAAGCATCTTATAGCGGAGTTCAATCCGGTGGTGGTGGTGGTGTGCGGCGTGACCACCCTTACTGCGCATGCGCAAACCCTCTCCACTTCCCCTCTACCCTCCCCCTTCCAACTTCCCAACTTCCCCTTACCCCTCCTCTTGTCCCTCCCCTTCTCCTCTTTCCCCTTCATCAGCTCTTCATCAAAGCTCTTCATCATTCACCCGTTGATATGCTGTGAATTTTTTTGTTGTTTTTTCTCTTTTTTAGCTATTGTTATTTGTTGTATTTTCTTCAGTGTTGTTATTAATTTCGGCACGTTCATATTGTACCCACCCCACTGTAACACCCTCTGGTTCTTGAGGGTATACTAATAATAAATAATAATAATAAAAAATGGTGAAAAATAGAAAGCCGCTAATTCACTATTGCCACACCCGCTTGTTTCCTTTCTTTTAATGTGATCGAGCTTCACCCAGAATACCCTGTCTATTCTGTTAAGATTACGCGCAGAATACGAGTAAAGGGGTTTATTTTAGAGGTAATGCGAGCACCAGTGATAACGATGAAAGATTCGATAATGCATGTATAAAAGCTGACGCATTTCAAATTCCAGCAGAACATCGAACACCGACATTTGTGCCCACCGTTGTCATTGTACAGATAGTTTTGCTTGCACTATGAGTCCTTTTCCTCGGCACAACTTGGCCCACAAAAGAAGCTTCATCTTTACTGCCTTGATCGTCGTGCCCTTTGCCGTCACGGCCACGTGACATCTGGTGGAGGTGCTGGTTGGTTTGTGTTCCGTACCTCCATGAATAGCTGTGAACCAAGCCCAACCCTTGCAGAAGATGCCAAAGCCATCCCTGATCATCGGGCTAGACGTAGGCAGAGAGGGTTACTGCCAGACTACGGAGCGCTTAGTGATGAACCAATGACGACCGTGACGAAGACAGCAGACACAATGACGGCCGCTATGTTGCCCGCGACAGTCGTTTTGCACCAGGGAACCACCTACAGTCCGCGGCTCATCTGTTGGCGGCGGAGCTGTCCTCGTCCTCTCTACATTGATGTCACGCTCGCAGCTGGGATCCCGATGGCATTCCCCGCTAGGTAAAGAAATGGCGCCACCGACTCACAAAAATGAGCGCCGGCGTAGCTTGCAGTGAGCCAATGAGTGTGCGCCAGTTGGTGAGAAAGGGGAACGGAAGGAGGAAAGAGAGCGCGCGCTTTAGACGGTCTTTCCCGCCATAGATTAAGTTTAGCTGGCAGGCGTGAGTGCGGTCGTCAGTGTCGCCCACGCCACACCCGCCTCGCAAAGATCCGACGCTGAACGTCTAGAACGCAAGGATGCGCTGGCCCGGGTACTACAGCGCTGGCGAAGAGCCAGTGGGGCTCTTCGATTTTCGGACTTCTGGCAGCCAGAGATAGCCAGAGGGTCAGCCAGCTAGTTCCGGTCGGGAGAGGAAACAGCGTCTTGGTCACGTGTGTGGGAAGCCCGAGACCATGGAGGAAGGAAAAATAAGGAGAGGCCCTGACATCACATTCGTGAAGCCTCCACATCGCAAACACCCGCATCGCCTCCTACACTCTTATTCAAGTCCCGTATAACGTCCGGCACATAAACGGCCCATTTTTATTCCACCAAAAGGTACTCCATATAAGCGGCCCTTCAACCGCCATTAAGCGTGACAAATTCTGCGGTGACGGGCTGGGCCCGCTATATGCGGCCGCGAGCGGACGCAACGCTTATATGGGGCCCGGTGTTTATTGACGCGAGAATGTCTCGAGCGGACGCAACGCTTATACAGGGCCCGTTTTTTTATGCGGGAAATTGACATCGGCGCCGCGGCGAGAAGCGAGAGAGAAACTTATATATCAACAGCACCGAGCGAGCGTGCTCAAGGCTCGAAGTCCACGTTTACGTCGTGTAGTGTTTCCTGTGTTGGCGCCGAATGCGGCCGGTGAACTCGAGATAAAGCCAGCGCCTCCCTGACCTTCGCCGATCGTATCTTATTACGTGCGAAGCACGTGCGTTGGAAAGACAGCGGCCGTGCCGAGTTACGTCAGCAAACTTAACGTGCGAAGGAAGTTTTCACCTTTGATCGCGTTCTCTCCCTGCTCACGCTACTGACTTATTCCCCCTATAGTTCTCTCTCCCATGCGCGTCGAGCGGTGTCTGTCTCTTTTGCGCCCGCTCCTTGCGTGGTCTCTCTGTTTTCGTTGAGAATTCGGTCCCGCGATCGTCTTGGCGTGCTTCAACGTTTCGGCAGTGCCGATCAGGCCCTGCTGAGTGTGATGTACAACTCGACCGACGTCAAAGGCATTCAGAGAAGAGCGTGCAGTTATGATGGCACGTTTGAGTGCGATGTGAGTGTGAGTGAATCAGATTGGATGGCTCGCGTACAGCCGCCAGCCAGGGAAACCAGGCGTGCCACATCAAGTTGCCTGGTGCTCCTACTGCGGGCACTGCCCCGTGAACCATGCACGACTGGGTGAGTTTATTTCGATGCTCCCAATTTTGTGTTGTGCTGTTAGAAACAAAGCACCGCTCCTAACGAGTCTCTATGGATCTGTGAAAGGCGCATCGGTAGAGCCTCTTGCTCGGACCTTTTCTTCGAAATGCATGAAGGTCGCAAATTGTCAGAAAGCGAAACACTGTTGCTCACTATTATGTGGTTCGCGAATCATGAACGATATCAAGCAGCATCTACAATTGTGCACCTGAAGCGGATCTATCTCTCATATATTGCTCAAAAACGGAATCAGTATTGTACGTGCATGACTCTCGTAAAACGTTCGTAAACAATGTAACTATTTATCTGCGTTTAGGTACTGCAACAGATATAACTTAGATATTTGTTTCTGGTGGAGAGTTGATAAATTACAATTAAGTCTATAGCTAGCTCATTGCATTGAAGAATTTTCTTTCGCACGACAATTTTGTCACAATTATGCAGCAATTTTCGGCGCAGCATATGAAAAAAAAAGCTATTCTATGTCTGACCAGACGACAAATACATGTTTGTCAAGACCACGTTGAAAGGAGATATTCAAGGTAATTTTATGCCCAATTATGCTATATGGAAACACAAAATACTTTTGAATACAAGAATGTTTTTCTGCAAAAGAGCTTTAATTTCAATGAAAGAAAGACAATATTCAATAAGCAGGTGGTGGCACCACTCTCAGACGTGTGCATTGACAGCCGAAAGGACCTGCAAAGTTGTGATATTAAACTATATACAACAGCACCATTTACCGCATGCATATCTGTAGACAAAGTGGGCCCTTTGAGTCTGCTAAAGCACTGTGACATTGACTTTGAATGTAATTTGTATAATTCACTCAACGAAAGATTATATGTCAAATTTCAGTATTAGAACATCCATGTAGATTGAAGTTTGTTTGCTTGGTGCTGCAAAGAATATTGATACTAGCCTATGTGTAGCCACCTTACATGCGTAGCCACCTTACATGATGAGTGGGAATTGCTATGTATCCTAGTATGGACATGGCCTTTAGTTTTTCAATGTGGACTCTGTCGCTACGTCCACCTTGTTTGTAGCAGAGTTCCTTTTCTGCAATTGAATAGGGCCCAGTCAAATCCTTTGTTTAAAATAGTTTAAGATAGTTCAAGTACATCTGTATGCACAAAGGCGTACACACATAAGCAATCATGCAAGTCAATGTAGGTAATCCATTCGGGCCTTTTTGATTGTCCTGTGGTACTTCCATTGCCCAACAGGAACAGAAACCAGGTATTTTCAGGTTTGCCCTGTGAGCGTGACACTACATCACTCTAGTTTAGTGCAAAAGGACATGCCCAACACACATGCCATCTGTCACCACCTGTGATATGTCATCATAGAGAGGTGGCTTCACGCCTCCATATCAGCCTACTATTGAAGCAAGCCAAGGCTCTGCTTTCCGTAACTTATGGTCTCAGTACACTCATTTGGCTGCTGTTTTTACCTATTTTCATGGAACAGATATATGGCATGAACATTGCGTGCAAAACACAGAAACGCTTGCTTAAACACTTGTGAGATCTGACATTGTACTTGTGGCTGCTTTGAATGCATTAGCAAAATTTCAAGCAGTGGCACCTACAGCTGCGTATCAGGGTGGCTGAAACTTATTTATTTACTGTGGCATAAACCACGCCCATAGCAATCTCAATTTATGCACGGTTTTGCATCTAAACCTTGCAATATTTTAGTGCTGGCATTCATCCATCCACTACCACTGAATTGATAGATTATGAGAAACGCTGTAGTGGAGTGCTCCGGAAATTTCGACCACTTGGGGTTCTTTAAGCGCACCTAAATCTAAGTACACGGACCTCAGACATTTTCGCCTCAATCGAAAGTGCCTCCGCTGCGGCCGGGATTCAAACGCGCGACCTTCCCTTAAGAAAGCTTCCTGCAACTAACGTGCTTTCGAACTATGGGTTCTCAAACCGGGTTCCGCGGAACCCAGGATTTCCGTGAAGGATATCGTAGGGTTTCGCGAGGGGCCAGAACTAATGCAACCTGCTCCCGTTTTATCGCCATTAGCAACTAATTATTTCATCGTGATTTTTAATTCGTAATCTACTGCATCAGCGTTTCCCTTTCAAGTCTCTCGCTCTGAAGCAGGGTCGAAAAGTGATTGAGGTGCTCGCCATGTTCAGCGCAAAAAAGGAACACGAACACGCAAAAAACGAACACGCAAAGAACAAGCAAAAAAATTGGCCGCGTATCTGCGTGCTTCGCTGCAAATGTCGTGTAAAGACGATAGAAGAGGCGCTGTGTGAGATATGGACGCCATCTGGCAATACGTCGGGAAACATGAGTGCTGTGTTGCGTGCTGGTAGTCCCGGCGCAGCAGCAGGCGAAGAGCGGCGGTGACCAACGCGACCGGCGGGGACGCCAGCCAGCCCGAAAACGCGGTTTGGCGCGAAGCGCTGAAGCAGAGAAACGTCCGCACTCAACGAGTACTCTCCGCGCACTGTTTTATTTACACGTCGCCTGGGTAAAACAGGAACGCCAGAGCGGCGCCCACAACCGGCAGCCTGAAGACCGCCCACAACGCTGCTTTTTCATTTTTTAAATATTTTTTCACCTTCTTGGCCTTCTCAAAACTAAAGTTTTTCAACACCAACCCATGGCATTCGTACAGTGCAATACAGAACCGAAACCGAAACACAACAATGAGCTCGTGCGAAGGGCACGGAGGAAGGGAAATTTCAGCGCAGTCGCATTTTCAGCTTTGTTGAAACAGCGCTCACTAGACGACGACGAAGTAAAAGAAGGCACACGACAGGCAGCGCCTGTCCTGTGCCTTCTTTTACTTCGTCGTCGTCTAGTGAGCGCTGTTTCAACAAAGATGAACGCATACCAACTCGCTCAAGCTTCCATTCTTATGCATTTTCAGCACAGCTTAAGAAACTAGGGTCCTTAAAATTACGTATGTATGCATTTTCTATTAAAGGAACACGCCACCTAATACTTACCTAGTGATGTTGCACCTCAGATATGCATGATATTTACTTTTTGATCGACAACGTTCACAAGTATGAACAGCCATACCAGTTCAAGACGGCTGGCCCTTGGGCAAGTGGTTCAACTTTGGCCGAGTGGCTGAATCGAGGGACGTGCCGACAAACAGAAAGACAGAAAGACAGACCAAAATTTTTGCGTTTAAGTTCCCCAAGAAAGACTATCGTCTTTAAAAAGGAACACGAACACGAGCCACACTTCAATCGCGGATTGAGATTTTATACTGATCGGACGCACCCTTTTTCGCTCCGCAATTTAATGCCACCCGTCGCTCGGCGCCTCCGCGCGCAGCCCTTCTAAGGGCTACCACGACTCATGGGTCCCGTCTTGAGACAGCGGCCACGCCCCGTTGGCGCTGCCACGCAGCCTCGCGCGGTCTCTGATCCCTCTTCAACAGGGGATACATCAGGACAACAAGCAGGCACCCCCCCCCCCTTCGGCGACCTTCGCGTCGTTCACTATCACGGCGCTCCCACAACAAAGCCACGAGCCCGCAACCCCTGCTCAACCAAACAAGGCCATACATAGAATAACAGAGAGCTGAGCTAGTTGGTAAGTATTCATTCTAAAAAGACAGGGCGTGCAAACAAGGACACAAGAAAGAAGTCGGCGTTTGTGGTGTCCTGACTTCTTTCTTGTGTCCTTGTTTGCACGCCCTGTCTTTTTAGAATGAAGGCCATACATGAGAGACACTTGCCAAACGAGTACCTCCTCTCCTGCAGCAACTGAGGAAACGAATGCATCCACTGCCTCGTCTTCCTCTTGGGAGCACACCACGCCTCCCTCCTCTCCTGCCACCCCCGTGGCTTCAAGCGAAGCTGGCTCGTCCCGCTCGTTCACCGCATCTCCTTCTCTCCCCCCTCTCTCGGCTGCCGTAACAGCGACGCCCGTTCTCTCTGCCGCGGACGTAACTGGGCCAAACACGCCCGCTGCAACTTCCGTCCCCCAGGGCTTCGAGCAACCTACCACCTCGTCACGCCCCCTCCTGACTCAACGATGCGACCAGGCTCCTCCGAGGTCGTGCTCAAACACTTCCGGGCACACCATCATCTTCCGGACTGTCGGGAAGAAAACACTTCCTCGCTGTGTCGAGGGACAACATTGCGAGCTTCCTCTCCGGATTCCCCGCTACGCGGCGAGTTCGTGTCAACTACCGGCGCAACCTCGTCGCCGTCGATACACACCAAGCTTTTGACCCCACCTCCCTACTACAGGTGGCTGTCATCTGCGATGTGAAGGTCAGAAGCAAGATTCTCACCACGAACACATGCGTCGGATTGGTCTTCGGAGTTGATTCTCGCATCGACGCCGAGGCCATTTCGGCCAACATCTCCTCAGCAGTCCCAGCGACTTCCTGCGTGAGACGAGGCAAATGCCTCACCATCACTTTCGAGGGCAGCACGGTCCCCAAGGAAATTTTCCTTTATAAACAAAGGCGGCTCGTTCGTCCTCGCTTCCCCAGGCCGCTCCAATGCACCCGTTGCGGCCGCTACGGGCACGCCACGGCTACCTGCTCGCTTGACGAGCGCTGTCTTCGCTGCGGTGGCAACCACGCCGCAGAACCCCGAACAGCGGAACAACTACTCAGCGCAAGGCCGCCGTCATCCTCGCCTCATCCGATGGCTCCGTGACTCGCCGCCAAGCTCTGGAGCGCGCCAGGAAGGTTGTACACAACAAGCAGGGCGGTTCGGTTGTGACCAAGGGACGTTCCTTCCGCGATGCCCTTACCGGCGGCAGTGCCTCTACCACCGCCGAACCCACGCCCTCTACAACGAGTGCACCGGCTCCTGTGGCCGATCCCAAGGACGCTGTGTTGTCCGAGCCAGTGCCTCCTCTATAACTTTCAGTGCCTGGTGGATGGGGAGGAGAACAAAAGGCGCGACCGTCGGCGCGAGTACAACCGGTCACCGCCAGGCGCCGCCACCCAAACAGGGTTTCGCGGTCTTTCGCTCGCTGCCCGCGCATCACTTGCGCAGGTGCGGCTGCTAGTTTCGTTTCCCGATTTTCTCGACTTCAGGATATCTTGAGATGCTGACAATGATCGGTAGAAGCAAGGCCTACTCGACGGCTAAGCTCTTGAGCTCGCTCGCAACAAACTCAAGACTTGGCAAAACCCGCAGTTGCTGTTGGCACTCGGCCGCGGAGCAAGCTTATACAAAACCCGATTCAAAATCAGTCTACGTTCCACCCAATAAAACTTGCTGCTGGGCGAGTTCGTTCATACTTGCAAGGAAAGAATACTGATGCGCACACACATAAAAACACGGACTCAAGAGACTCGGACGAGCGCAAACTTTCAACTAACTTTATTTTTCGTCGTCAACAATATATGCCATCATCACTCATTCCGAGCTATACCTTCTCGCCATGAGACGCACAGGAGGAGTAGAGTAAGAGCAAAGCACAAGAACTATCCGCGCCGAATGAAGTGTGAACAGCGCTCTGAACGCGCGGCTAGTTCAGGCCGTCTGCTGCCGACATCTAAAATAGGCAAGAACGTCCGGTTACCGATAGTTTTGCTTTTCTTTCCTTTGACATTCCATATTTTGCTTTGCCACTGGAGCGCCACGTTAATGCTTTCCACTGATCGCAACTGGCGCAGCGCAGTTTCTCTGGCAGCAGCGTGCGTGAAGCGAGTGCTCATAGCTCCCTTATAGAGTTCTCATCTTGCTTCCATCTCTGCCTTGTTATCAGCGCCTAGCTGCGATGCGAACAGAGGGCGGATAGAATAGCGAAGCTCCAGTGCACGTGCGTTCAAGTCACCCGGGAGGTGTTGCTGTTTCGAACTCAATCGGTCTGAGGACGCGGAAACGAGCTCTCACTGCGCCGTCTCTTACAACGAGCATCTAGGGTGCGCGCGCGCCTGCTCGGTAGCCCCGCGCTCGTGGCTGCTGCAGTGACCAAATAATTTCAAAATTAACGTCTTCAGTGCCGGCGACACCTTTTTCGGTACCTGCTGGCCTTTTAATAAAAAAGCAATTCAATCCTGCCTGCATTTTATACACTTGCTGGGCAAGAAGTCGGAATTGCCAATCCTGGCCCAAGGGGTCGTAACTATTAGTGCAACGACATTATGCTACATGTTTTCAATGATTATGAAAGCTGATGTGGAGGACAATAAGTGGACAAAGTTTAAGAAATATGAAAAATGGTTTTTTTTTTAATTGTCGTCAGAAGTTTTCATTGTCCGGTGTTTTCTTTAACTTAGCCCGATCATGTCTCTTTACTGAAAAGTTATATAAATATAAGATTCGGCAGTGTGGTAGATAAGGATGCGAAGAACGTAATGCGCAATTTTTGTCGCTCTGCTACAAGGATTTTTCGAGATAAAGACCTTCAAAGTAAAGAAAATAACGTCTCCCGGGACTATTTTGAGGTTTTTTATAAAAAGATCTACACTACACATGAAAACTAAAAATACCTGAGCAGAAGCAAAAACATGCATATATTTAGTTAAAGAAATTTCAGCTACCTAACTTTAATATATTTTGTGCAATTCATAACGAAAGTTGGCCAAAACAGCAGAGCGGATGAGCGCTCTACTCCACCTCTTCGTCATTATTGATTTCCTGTGCTTCGAAAAAATTTTTGGCGGCAAAACAAATTGCGGATCTCTTCTTTCCACTCATCAGGCAATAATATATAAAATTTTGAAATAAATTTGAGAGGTCGACCAGCCATCGATTGTTCGATCTTACGTGGAATCACCCTAATAAAACTTTGAACTCGATTTTCTCCTCTATTAATAAACCTATAGTGATGGCGAAGTTAACGACATTAGTTCTCGGAGCACAATTTATCGATCTAAACCGATTCATTGTTTCTCTTTAGTGTCCCTTTAAACGCATAGTTCGAGAGGAGTGGCTTGAGGAAGTAAATACATTGAGGTTCACGTGTCGCACCCTGTGGTCATAGCTGTTATCACTGTGGCATTTAAGGAGCCTTGATGCACAGATGGCTGGAACTGTGTACTTTGTCAAGGTACTGAATGGCTTTGCCAAAGTTGGGTTGCCTTTGAGCGCACCGTCTGCAAAAGCTCGCAAAGTATCAAAGACAAAAAGGAGCTGGTCAGATGGATACAGTTCAGGCACTTTCTTTTTTTCGTCCGACTTGCACAGCGGCACGCAGCAGTACGACATCGCAATTCATGCAAGCTACGTGGTCACGACAAAGGATCAAAAAATCTTCCATCGCATTCAACTCGCTAAACCCAACCGCACGTGTCAAGGCAGAGCAAAGCAAACAAGCGCTCTAGGCCGCGCCCGCACCAGCACTACCGGCTCAGCGCCCGACCCTAGGGTGCCTTGATGCGCGTTTTGTGGGCGCACACATCGGGGCACACTACCGACCCTGTTTGCACAGCGCCACCACGCAGTCGCGGCGAGCGGGGGACACGCAAGCGCCGACGGCCGCGGGAGGGTGTTCTACCAGGCACTGAAAGTTATAGAGGAGGCACTGTCCGAGCTCGCCGCAGCCATTCGTGCAGTCCTGCCCATCGTTCCCGACGACTCACCTGTTCGTGCGTTGTGTGCCGCGGCTCTCGCCGCGCATGATGTCATCGCGCCCACGGGATAACTCTCCGACCGGCCCAATCATCGAGGATTACGCGCTTACCTTGTGAGTGCTGATCACCTCTGCTTACTCTTTTTTTTTTCCTGCAACTGCTGTTTCAGCAAGTGCTTCACGCGCCTAACCCTACGCTCCTCACGGACCGTTTACTCAACTCCCTTCGGCGTTGAACTCTCTTCTGTCCGCTGGTTTCGCACAAGATGTTTATTTACATCCTTTCTCCTTGCCGGCCTCCTTCCCGCTTTTTCCTTTCCCCCTCATCGAGGGTTTCTCCTCCTTCTCCGGGAGCAGAGCGCTACCCCCTCCTATATATGTATGTATTTAATATATATGCATATATATTATTTTTTTATTTATTTATATCGCTCCCTTCCCTGCTACTCTTTCTTTCATTCCCACTCCCTTCCCCTGTGCACTACTGCTGAGGTGTCTTCCCCTATGAGAGACAATTGCGGGGTGCACTTTTATCTTCCATCCCAATTTTATAATAATCACTACCCCCCACTTCAATGGCTCTCACAGAAGCTGAGATTACATATCTACAGCATACGTGAGTAGATGCCTGGTGGGGGATAAGATTTTTTGTATTGTTTTTTTTTTTTTGTGCTTATATATGACACGTTTCTGCCATTAAAATTTCAGTTGTTAGACAGCGCTTGTGTCGCGCAATTTCTTGTGTTTTCGTGTGCCTTTTTTGCGCTGAACATGGTGAGTACGTTCCACTAGCCCAATTTGCCACCTTACTTCAGAGATTGAGGTGGCTGAAGAATTCTGCGCGAAACTGATTGGCTCTCAGGCTACGCGTGCACCTATACAATGCGTCACTCCTTCGTCTCGGGACTCCCGCATGGTCGTCATGTACTCGGTGGAGGAGCTTGAAGCGGCAGTGGCAAGCTGCAGGCGCTCGCCATCTCCGGGGCCTGACGGTATGACTTATTCAGCGCTCGGAAACCTTGGAGAGAAGGCGCGACACGTGCTCCCAAATATGTATAACGAGTCCTGGAGGAAGCGTTTGGTTCCGTCAGAATGGAAGTGCAGCCGGTTGGTTCCGCTTCTTAAACCTGGCAAATCGCCGCTAGATCGGTCATCATACCGACCCATTGCCCTAGGCAGCTGCATTAGGAAGGTTACGAAAAGGATGATGCTGACGCGCTTGTAGTAGTATCTGGAATGGTACAACCTTTTCCCAGACGATATGGCAGGCTTTCGACGAGGGCGCTTCTCCACTGACAACGCGATTGACTTAGTTACGTTTGTCCAACTTTAGAAACGCCTCAAAGCAGCGTTGTTTTTCTCTATCAAAGGCGCTTACGACAATGTAACGCATGGCGTAATTATAGACGCGTTGATTACAGTCGGAATTGGCTGCCAAACATTTGAATGGATACGCAGCTATTTGACTGCTAGAAGTTTTTTCATGGTCGCTGAGGAAGGTGCCACATCTTATCATCAAACAGGACATGGAGTGCCACAAGGTGGCGTGTTAAGCCCGACACTATTCAACCTTCTGCTCGTTGGCATCACGAAATGTTTGCCCATGTGTCTATATATGCAGAATACATGTTCATCTGGGCATCTGCCGTGACACGCCTATAAGTACGAGCCCGGATACAAAAGGCAGCTACGCTGACCGCGTTGTAGTTGAAAAGTCAAAGTCTAGAACTGTCACCGGTGAAGTGCTGCCTTGTCGCAATTTCACGCAAGACAATCCGGCAGTACACAATAATGATCAATGCCCCACGGCTGGAAGCACCGCTTTTTAGACGCAATCATCGGCCGCGATTTACCATGGACGCCACACTTTTTGTACTTAGAGGCGGCTGACTACCACAGCGCACCTTTTGAAGTTTCTGGGTCGAAAGTCGTGGGGTACATCAGTGCGGTCTATGCTGCAGCTCTACAATGCCTTATTTTTCGGTTTAGCGAAATACAGTCTTCCTGTGATGGGAAATACCTGCAAAACAAATTTGCATGCACTCCAGGGTCTGCAGGCTCAAGCTCTAAGGACATGCCTTGGTCTTCCGAAATGTGCGTCTACAGCAGCAACAATCGTCATTGCAGGAGACTATTCTATGTCAACGTACGTAACAGCTCCCTCAAAGCGCGTATTCGACACCTTCCCGGGGTACCTGCGCACCATCTAGCATCTTTACCTGCAAAAAGGCCGCACACAACATTCAGACACATTATTGCTGCCCATAGTACTTCTTTCCCTCGAACTATACACCTGCAGCAACACCGTCCTCGCCTTTATGGTGCCTATATCGACGCGAAGTGCGCCTTAACATACTTGGAGTTACGATGAAAAGAAGAATGCCATCGGTTGTCTTTAAACAAGCTGCACTAGTGTATTGACATGAGGTGTACAGTGCTCACACCAATACTTACATTGATGGTTCAGTTATGACTACAAGCTCAACCGCCGCCGTAATAGTTCAGGCAAAATCTATCATAACACAGCTCAAAATGTTTCACGCAACCTCAACTACAGCTGCTGAACTAGTAGCCGTCCGTGCTGCCCTTCCGTTTGTCATGGAGCAGATACCTAATTCGCGGTCTATCTTCCGCGATAGCAAAGCAGCGCTCCAAAGTCTACCCTCCGCTTTACGTCATGGCTCACATGAGCAGCTCGTCGCGGAAATCAGGCACACCCACTATGAAGCAATAAAAAAGGGCACCAAGTAATATTCCAGTGGCTACCTTGTCACTCTGGCATTCAAGGAAAGGACCAAGTGGACGCAGCTGCCCGATTCGCTCACGACGGCGTCATCAATATCGCCATTCACCTGTCAAGATCGGACGCCGCAAAAGAACTTCGTGTGCTAGCCCGTCATCTAAGTCAGCGACATTTACAAGTGCACGGCTGCATACCTTAATGTACGCATCCCGTCTAGCTTATCACGACGAGACTCCACCCTGCTGGTCCGTCTATGGCTTGGAGGGGCCTTCTCACATGCCTATTATTGGAATAGCTGAGAGCCCGTCATGTGAAGTGTGCGGGTGCAGCGAAACAGTCGCGCGCCTTCTCTGTGAGTGCACCCGCTTCAACTCCGAAAGAGCGGTCCTCTCAGCCGCACTAGGCCAGCTGGACAACGGCCCTCTCAGGGAGAGCAAAATTCTAGGGCCCTGGTTTACCCGGGCTTCAGCACGAGCCAGTCTGGGGGCGTTGTTGCGGTTTCTTCAAGTAACGGGCCTCAATGTCAAACTGTAACTGTTGCCAGAAAATGTTGCTGTGTAGTACTTGGACTACGGTCATGAAATTGCTTTTTTTGTCGCGTGCAGTCGTCACAAACGCTTCTTCTTCTGCTTCATTCTTTTACATACCCTTACCACGTATAGGATAGCAAACCGGAGGCTTCCCCTGGTTAACCACCCCGTCTTTCCTTTCTCTCTCATTTGGACATCGAAATTTGCATTTCATTTGGCATTTAACGAAGTCATCGCATGCCGTATCCGCACATTGGGTATCTGCGGGTAGTGAGAGACCCACGTGGTAGCTGCAATAAATAGTAAAAATCCATGCTCGTAAGCGTTCCAACCAGTTCAAACGACGTTAACGGGCACCTCGGCGCTTTATTCTTGGCTCATGGCGTGCCGGCGTTAACGTAGCAGATTATTCATACACGGTGACTTGCCATTGCTCTATGTCGGTTTTGTAATCAACCCGAGCAACGAGCGCTTTGATGCGCATGAAAGCGTCGTTTCGGGCCGGCTGTGCGCTATACGAGCCTTTGGGCTTGGCTTTACGAACGGTGTGTCGGTCGACGGCCGTTTCGCTGTGTGACTGGCATGCCTCTTTCTTTTGTTTTGCGAAAATAATGATAATAAAACAGACCTCCGTACGTCCAGCGCTTCGTTTTCGGGAACAGGTTCCTTACGCTGCGCTGTGCCTGAAGCATGCACTGTATATTGTCACGTGATCGTGACGTTTAAGAAGTCTTCAGCAGGACTCGGAAGCACGCAACTCTTTATTCGGCTGAACATGTAGCTGGAACTGGAAGCAAGCAATGAGCGCTGGATACTGATAGCGGCCAACAGACCGTCGGCCGTCGATAATCTAACGAGCGGTAAAGCGCCTCGGCTTTTATACATTTGCTATCGAAGATTCCAGCGTTATTGCTGGTGGCCGCGTAAGTTCTCGAATACACCATACTATTCTCGTGCTGCACGCAGTCTTAACGGAATGATCTTAAACAATCGCGAAGCTTCTGACACATTGCGGCGCGGTCTGTGCCGAGCGTTGCAAGCAGTCTTTCCGGGCGAAATCAGAATAAATCAAAATAACAGATGCAGCCATGGCCCCCTTTGAAAAGAAAGCATCGCCCCGATCTTTAAAACAGAACATTGAAACAAAAATATGCATGCAATACGAAATAACAATAACAAAACAAGGAAAACTAATGTCCTCAGTTTCCTTGACGTGCATGGAAAGGCTTAAGGTGCACGACATGAACGACTGCAGGTCGTGTGCTGCGGCGCTCAGTTCGTAATGCCGTCCGTGATCACCTCGTTGTCTAGAGCGCCGAGACGTCGAAGCACCTTGTATGGACCGAAGTATCGCCGAAGGAGATTTTCACGGAGTCCACGTCGACTTATCGGCGTCCAGAACCAGACATCCAGACCCAGACATTCGTGGCATCCTCGAACGTTGTAATGACGGCTGTGGGTCTTTTGCTGGCTCTTGATGCGCAGACGGGCGAGTTGTCTGGCTTCTTCGGCGCGCGGAAGGTAGACGGTGGCGTCGAGGTTTTCTTCAACGGTGACGTTGGGTAGCATGACATCGAGCGTGGTCGACGGGCTCCTTCCGTAGACCAACTTTTATGGCGTCATCCGCGTGCTTTCCTGCATGGCCGGGTTGTATGCGAAGGTAACGTAGGAAGGATGGCATCCCACGTCTTGTGTTCGACGTCGACGTACACGGCAAGCATGTCGGCGATGGTCTCGTTTAGACGATCGATAAGGCCATTGTTCTGTGGGTGCTAGGCTGTGGTCGGGCGGTGGCTTCTTTGGCTGTATTTCAAGATCGCCTGTGTAAGGTCAGCACTAAATGCCGTGCCTCTGTCGGTGATGAGGACTTCCTGGGGCACCATGACGCAGGACGATGCTATCAACGAAGAACTTAGCTACCTCGGCGGCGCTGCTTTTGGACAGGGCCCTTGTTTCGGCGTAGCGGGTGCGGCAGTCAGTAGCTACGACGATCCACTTGCTTCCGACAGTCGACGTCGCGAACGGCCCCCATAAGTCCATACCGATTGGCTGGAACGGTCGTCGAGGTGGTTCGATGGGCTGCAGAAGTCCTGCTGGCCTTGTCGGCGGTGCCTTGAGTCGCTGACTCTCCAAGCATGTCCTCGCGTAACAAACGACGTCGGCGGTAAGGCGTGGCCAGTAGCACTTTTCCGGTATCCTCGCGAGCGTGCGGGCCACACCGAGGTGGCCAGCCGTCGGGGTGTCGTGCAGGGCCTGCAGAACTTGTGGTCTCAGTGCCGAAGGTACAACGATAAGATAGTTTGCCCAGGCCGGAGAGAAGTTCTTCTTTACGAGAATGTCGTTTTCCAAGATAAATAACGCGAATCCTCTCCTGAATACTTCCGGCAGAACGGTGGTCCTGCCCTAGAGGTATTCCTCAAGGCCCCGGAGTTCCGTGTCGGATTGCTGTCGTTCAGCGAAGTCGTCGGCACTTATGGTTCCCAAGAAGCAGTCATCACCGTGGTCGTCCTGCAGCGGTGGGTCGACGGGGGCACGAGATAGGCAGTGGGCGTCGGAGTGTTTTCTTCCGGACTTTTAAACAACGGTAATGTCGAATTCTTCAAGTCTTATGCTCCACAGTGCGAGGCGACCTGAAGGGTCTTTCAAGTTAGCTAGCCCACACAAGGCCTGATGGTCACTCAAACTTTGAAGGGCCTGGCGTAGAGGTATGCGCGAAAGTTCGATGTAGCCCAGATGATGGCGAGGCACTCCTTTTCTGTTGAGGAATAGTTGCTGTCTGCCTTCGATAGTGACCGGCAAGCATAACTGATGACCCTTTCCAGCCCGTCAGTCCTCTGCACAAGAACGGCGCCGAGTCTTATGCTGCTTGCGTCGGTGTGGATTTCCGTATCGGCGTATTCGTGGAAACGTGCAAGTATCGGAGGCGTCTGCATGCGTCGTTTCAGTTCTTGAAATGCCACGACTTGCGACGTTTCCCTCTTGAATTCCAAGTCGGTCTTCGTGAGGTGAGTCAGTGGTTCGGCGATCCGTGAGAATTACTTCACAAAGCGCCTGCAACAGGCGCACAAGCCGAGAAATTGGCGTACAGCCTTCTTGACGATGGGCGGCGGGAAGGCAGCGATGGCAGCTGTTTTCCGCAGGTCCGGGCGAACTCCAGATTTGCTAATGACGTGGCGCAAGAACAAGAGGTCCTCGTACGCGAAACGGCACTTTTCTGACTTCAGGATGAGTCTGGAGGTCTTGATTTCTTGAGAAAGGCGCGGTGACAGAAGATCAAAACAAAGACGATGCTGATAGTTTTTTCGATGCCAGAGGTGTCATACACCCCGGGTTCTTAAATAACAAAGAGCTGAGCTAGTTGGTACCACGGTTACCACGGGTTCGTCCCACAAGGGCCGAAGGTGAATCAAGTGTTTTATATCTGATTAGAAGCCGATAAGTCAGGGTGACGGCGTCACAGTGCATCACGCACGTGTTGGAGCACGCGGATATAAAACAAAAGTGTGGAGAGCTGGGCTTGTTGGTTGTACATGATTAGAAAAAACAGCGCAAAACCACAGGACACACAGGAAGGGAACCCACACAGCGCTAAACTCTCAACAAATTTATTGTGAAAAACCAAATGCATCGCCTATTACGCGCCATTATGCACTCGCATAATGGTGCGTCACTGGACAAAGCGCAGATAGGCCGCGAATAGCACAACCGAGACAGATTACGCCAAACGCGTCCGTAGATACTCCATTTCCTTGGGCAATATTGCGATTGACGGGGTGCTGACACAGTTTTCACCCAACTGCGCAATCTTATACGCTTCAACAACTTTACGTGTTAAGCGATCCCTGTGTTTACTGACAACACTACAATTCTCAAAAATAGGTGAGCACGCGCATGACCTACAGTGGATGGGTAACCAGCCATCTTGTGCGCGTTTTAGATTGTTGTCATGCTCTCTCATTATATCGTTAGCACAACGACCCGTCTGACCTACATAATATCTACCACATGTGAAAGGAATCTGATGCGCAACATTTTCAGTACAATCGATATACCTAGTTCTGTGCTTCTTCTGACAACCTTTTTCCCGGTGCATTAAATTGTATGGCCTCGTCAAAAGGCAAATACTGTTTAATTTTGCAGGAGCAGAAAACACCACCTTAATGTTTGCTGTTTGCGCGATTCTTTTCAAGCTATGAGATGTTCTTTGTATGTATAGATTGACAGCCACTTTTTCTTTTTTGCTATTTTCAGGATCATGATTCTCCTTATTCCATGCTCGAAATTTTTTGCGCATGCTGGAAATTTTTGCGCTTGCATGGTCAGGATAGCCTGCGGCTACTGGTTGCTTCACCTGTTGTCCTAACGCTTCCGAGAGTTTATGAGGACATGTCCGTTCGAGCGCATTGGTCAAGGTAAGGTTTACAATTCCACGTTTAACCAGCTTTGAGTGTGCCGAGCTGAAAGGGAGAAGGGGTTATTTACCCCGAGGTTGATACATCCAACAGATGTGATCCCTGTTGATGGGAAACAAAACATCGAGGGAAACGAAGTCTCCCCTCATCAGAGAATTCGCATGTAAGCTCCAGGGGGTTAAAGAAATTTCTAAAAACAGCCAGGGCATTGTCGGCGTTGGTCAAATTCGTGAGGGTCACCGTCAATGAAAATTAGAAAATTGTACACGAACCTAAAAGCTTTTACCACTCTTGTTGAATGTAAGGCATCACATACGGACCGCTCAAGTTGCGCTAAAACCAAGTCACTTAACACTGGGGCTATACTCAAACCGATGCACACTCCTGTCTTTTGAAGATGGTGCTTGTCATTCCAAACAATTAAATTTGACGTAAAGTAAAAGGTAAAAATTCTAAAAACGCATTCACAGCAATGCCTGATGTGTTCTGAAACGCTGTGGAACCAAATTCGTTAATGGCATTCTCCACACATTGTAATAAGTCATGCGGTAGGGAATAAAACAGGTCGTTAACATCTAGTGAGAAAGGCGTCAGACCTTTGTCACAGCTCGTCAGAAATTGCAGCACTTCCTTGGAACTTCTGACTAGAAAGGGGTCGTTGACATTTAGAATGTTCAAATATTTTTGCAAGAAAGATGCGAGACATTTCTGTTAGGAGCCATTCTCGGACACTATAGCTCTAAAAGGTAAATCCACCTTGTGTGTTATGGCACTGAAAAATATTTCCAAGCAGTCCTTTGAACTGCCTGCTACATTACGATGCAGGTTATCAAGATTCATATTGCTACAGATTTCTATAGCTTTAGTTCGTAATTTTTTCAGGGACACATGATCCTGCCCAAATGCAGAGTCAACTGCTTGCTGCGCCTTAGCATTGTACACTCCTACAGGTAGTACATTAAAGCCACCCTCCTTGTCGGCAGGTAGAACACATAGCGAATGTTCCTGAAGATATTTCACAACACCTTTTAGCGGCAGCTCGGGTGGCAGCGTTGACGTTCGTCCACGGCTTCGTATATGCATCGCTCTTCTTCACCTTCAGTGGCAAGACGAGATACTTGCCTCACCATGGTGAGGAGTTCTGGTGCGGTACGCTTTTGCTCAACGGCAAATTTAGGCCCACAGAATTTGGTTCCACGCCGGTTCGGAACACATCGGGCATTGCTGTGAATGCGTTTTTACAATTGTTGACCTTTTACTTAACGTCAACTTTTATTGCTTGGAATGACAAGCCCCATCTTCAAAAGACAGGAGTGTCATCGGTTCGAGTATAGCCCCAGTGTGAAGTGACTTGGTATTAGCGCAACTTGACCGGTCCGTATGTGATGCCTTACATTCCACAAGAGTGGTAAAAGTTTTTATGTTCGTGGACGATTTTATCATTTTCATTCACGGTGACCCTCACGAATTTAAAATTAACGCCGAAAATGTCCTGGCTGTTTTTAGAAATCTCTTTAACCCCCTGGAGCTTACATGCCAATTCCCTGGTGAGGGGAAACTTCGTTTCCTGGAAGTTTTGTTTCTCATCAACAGGGATCACATCTGTTGGATGGATCAACCTCGGGGTAAATAACCCCTTCTCCCTTTCAGCTCGGCACACTCAAAGCTGGTTAAACGTGGTATTGTAAACCTTACCTTGACCAATGCGCTCGAACGGATATGTCCTCATAAACTCTCAGAAGCGTTAGGACAACAGGTGAAGCGACTGGTAGCCGCAGCCTATCCTGACCATGTAATCGTTGCTGTCACAGAGAGCATGCGCAAAAAATTTCGAGCATGGAATAAGAAAAATCATGAACCTGAAAATGGCAAAAAAGAAAAAGTGGCTGTCAATCTATATATACACAGAACATCTCATAACTTGAAAAGAATCGCGCAAAAAGCAAACATTAAGGTGGTGTTTTCTGCTCCTGCAAAATTAAACAGTATTTGCCGTTTGACTAGGCCACACAATTCAATGAACCGGGAAAAAGGTTGTCAGAAGAAGCACAGAACTAGGTATATCGATTGTATTCAAAATGTTGTGTATCAGATTCCTCTCACATGTGGTAGATATTATGTAGCTCAGACGGGTCGTTGTGCTAACAATAGAATGAGAGATCATGACAACAGTGTAAAACGTGCACAAGATGGCTGGTTAGCCATCGACTGTAGGTCATGCACATGCTAACCTATTTTTGAGAAATGTAGTGTTGTCAGTAAACACAGGGATCGCCTAACACGTGAAGTTGTTGAAGCGTATAAGATTGCGCAGTTGGGTGAAAAGTGTGTCAGCACCCCGTCAATCGCATTATTTCCCAATGAAGTGGAGTATCTACGGAGGCGTTTGGCGTAATCTGTCTCGGTTGTGCTATTCGCAGCCTATCTGCGCTTTGTCCAGTGACGCACCTTTATGCGAGTGGGTATCATGTGTATTTATAGGCGATGCATTTGGTTTTTCACAATAAATTTGTTGAGCGTTCAGCGCTGTGTGCGTTCCCTTCCTGTGTGTCCTGTGGTTTTGCGCTGTTTTTTCTAATCATGCACAACCAACAAGCCCAGCTCTCCACACTTTTGTTTTATATCCGCGTGCTCCAACACGTGCGTGATGCACTGTGGCGCCGTCACCCTGACTTATCGGCTTCTAGACAATCGAGCCTTCGCCAGAAAAACGCAAGGCTGCACACTGTCCTCAGCGCGACAAAATTTATCGCCAAAGACAGCACTACTGTACTTCCTCATCCGCCATACTCGCCTGACCTTTCCCCATGCAATTTTTTCCTGTTTCGTCTTGTGAAGAGAGCCCTGAAAGGTCGCTGGATGGTGAGCGTGGAGGTCATTCAATACGCCAGGACAAAGGAGTTGAAAGCCCTGCCAAAAGAAGCATTTTCCAACTGTTTCCAAGGCCTCAAGAAGCGTTGAATGCTGTGCATCGACTGCAAGGGAGATTTCGAAGGGGTGGCGCACAAATGATTTCAATATGGAACGCATTTTTTAATGGACTCATTCGGAACTTTACGGACAAAGGTTGTTGTATATAGATAGAAACGCATGAAGTGAGTTTAGTCTTAATTTGAGCGGTTCAAAGAAATGCTTACCATTTAAAACCGCACTGTGAAGAAAATGCCATGTCAAGAATAAATTATGTGCCGGACTGCTAGTGCCGGATATGTGGATCTGCAGAAGACTAATAACACGGTCAGCAAAAATACAATTTTCAGTGTCTCCGGCGTTGGTCGGTTCTATCACTGGCTGTCCCGAAGAAATCCGTGAGCATTAAAATCTCTTGTTAACATAAATGTTTTGGGTGGAATTTCTACCCCAGTGACGTTGTTGCACTTCCGCTACGTGCACTCCACCATCAACCTCTGCTCACACTTGGCAGATGGCCAGCGACGGACAGCGCCGCCTCGCGGTGCATAGAATCGGGTCGTACCATCCTGCGGATGTCGCTTGACTTGCTAATGAGTTCAAGTGGACACATGCGTACGAGCGCACAAAGTGGCAGGCTGAAACGAGTGATGAAGGGGAACTCCGGCGAGCTAAACGTCCGGAGAAGGATGTGGAAAGACGACAGCGACGATCTTTATGGGCGGCAATGGACGCTTCGCGTTCGACTTCGGCGACGGCTTCAGAAACTGACGAAGGCACGGTACTGGGTGCTCGCAATACGGCACGCTCGACTAGCCATATCGTTCGGTTGGCAAACTGGGCTTCGGCTACGAGGGTAAACAAGCATAACAACAAGTGTAAGAAGTTTTTGCTTGCATAACCCGGCCTAGCTGAGCTAAGCCGCGGCCAATTTTTTATGCGATATGTGCCAAAAGAGACGGCGTAAGTAAAGACGTTTTTTCGCTTTACTTGGTATCCATCCTGCGCATTACTGCCTAGTGTTGCATACACGCAACATACGATAAATAATTCACAGATCATACATTCACCATTTTTTAATGCTTGTGCTCTCAGTGACACTCATAACAGGAGGGAGAAATATTTCAAAATTTTGAACGATGTCAGTGCAGGAAATTAATGGGTATAACATGTTCGCAGTCAAGTAGAGTATTGAGAAGTGCTGGCGGTACCGTTTGTACCATGCAGCTAATTCTCAGGAATTGTGAGCCAGGGAGCGTGGCCACAGCTTTTCTGAGGACTGCTCGCCGCGTGCGGTGCTGGTACTCGTGCTGCCAAGAAGTACTGACCTGCACCCTTACCCTGGTTCTCTTTCTTCTTGCGTGAGGACCAAATGGCCAGGGTATCCATAGTCATCGCAATCATGATGAGACACCTGGCGTCAGCCGCCGCACCGCTTCGGACCAAAACGAAAGAGAGAGCAAAAATTAAAATGTACAAGCTCTGTGTGCAATGTAAGCAAGTGGGGTGAGGGAAAGCGTAACTTTTTTTTTTCCAACATAGTCAATGTTCTCTGCGTGACAGAGCATACAGATGCTCGGCCTCCCTTTACATACCCCATTAAAACAGGCAGCGGGTAAAATGAACAGATCTGGCCGGCCATTTTTGCCGTAAAGTGATTTGGAATCACCAGGTGCATAACTTTGCGCAACACGGTTAATATGATGTTATGCCGAAGAAGTTACCGTATTACAAATTTAAAATCGACACCATTACGTTATCTTGGCACTTTGCATTTTTTGTGTGCGAAGAAAAGGGTTGCAGCAAAACGTTGGCTTGCATTCATTAAAACGGTCACGTTTTTGCCGCAAGGGCGAAGCAACGAATGCGGATGCAATGAATTGAAATTTTATGCAAAGAAGGGCTAGCAGCTCACTCCTTCAGCGAACGCGGCAAGCTACGGCAAGAAGCTATATGGCCTTAGTGCTTTCACGGCCGCTTCATAAAAAAACAGGTGCGGCCTGCTGCGTCGCGTCGCCGTCAATGGGCGAACGCGGGTCGGCTGAGCGGCAGCTGTTTTGGGTGAGGGCGCCACAAGCACGGTCCTCAAGGCAGACGCCGATTCGTGTTAGTATGTGGTCGCCTCAGGATTTATGCGTGTCCATGTGCATTTTCGTGTGCTTTCTCGTGTCCTTCTTGTGTGTAACCGCGCGTGTGAGCAGCTTGCCTCATGTTTCCTGCGCCTGAGTACGGGTTTTTGGTGCGCGCGTGTGTGGCAGACGGTTTTTTCTAGCGGTGTGATGACGCGAAGCTGTTGCGTGCCGGTGTGCAACTCGAACGTGTGAAAAGACGCTACTGTGAAGTACCACGTATTCCCATGCGATCTACAGTGTCGGGAAGCGTAATATACGTAACAGAGCACTTCTTTCTCTCACAAACGAGCGCTAAAACAGGCGCGCGCCGCCGCATACTGACAACAGCATCAAGACACTGCGCAGACTGTTACTGCTGTTACCCCCAACGGGTGCGCGCAACGAAAAATAAAGACGAGCATCAAAAGGCGCCCAGGGCGAACCCCTACCCTCTCCACCGAAGTCGCCGTCGCAACCTTCGGTGACGGGACTTCGGCGACGGCGACGGGACTTCGACTTCTACCGCGCAGATTGGGAGAATTCAAGAAATCAAAGTGGAACCGACCGATTCCGCAGACGCACCGGCGAGACGAATCCCTTTCCCCTAGCTGTCGCTGCGCTACGTACTACGAGCCGAACATGTTCGCGAAATCGGGAAGGATCCAAACTCGAGACGACGGAGCGTAGGACGGTATGGTGAAGTCAGCGAAGAAGTTATGTTGTTCGTGTGAGTCGTGTAGGCGCTTTGCCGTGCTCCCGACCGGGCTGCAGAAACTGGTCGCCTTTTCCTCTTCAAGCCACTACCACCACCACCAGTCGATCTTGGATGATCTAGTGATGACACCGTGGGAGCACTGTTTAGAAGAGCGTCGCCGAATGACGGTGACCAGAGCTGGAGTTTGTTTGAGTGTTTCCCGGAAGAGAAATAATCCAGAAACGTTCGAAGAATTGTGGGCTGCACACGTTTGGTGAATATTCAAGGCCTTTAAGTGTTCTTGGATAGTTTCTAATGGATGAGAGTGCATTTGTAGCACGGTAAGTTTGTTCCCGTTGTTTTAAACACCATCTAAGTGATGTTGTGAGTTGGCATTGATACCTGCCTAGTGTGGATGTTTGCGTGATGCTTGTACTGCCCTAACTGAGAATATATTTTGTTTGTGTTGTCAACTCATGGCTCTAACTCTTGCTTTGGACCACAACCGGCATTTGTTGGCGCAATAACAGGACCTACATTTAAATTTTGTGTGCTTTCGCTGTGCGTTTCGGTGGGCCGATAAGTCAGCCGTTGGAATCTGCCCGACGACTGTCTGCCCATTAAGAGGATCAGTGATTGACTGACACTCTTCATTTGAGGTGAGTCAAGCGGGCAGCATTCGTGGAGAGTATTGAGGCCCACTCTACAAAGCACTGGTACTCCTAGAGAAAACTGTTCACATATGTGGGGTAATCGGCAGTTCTAATAACGACTTCAATATTCAACGTGTAATGTGCAGCTATAAAACGCGTTATCTACGGCCTGATTATAGTAAGTGTCGGGCCGGGTCGGGCGTACAAACGCGACTGTCGAAGCGCTTCTCCGTGAACAACTGTACCAGTGTGGTGGCGCCAGTGCGGGCGCAAGAAGAACTAGGCCCCGGACGCGGTTTCGGCGCCACGCAGCAGGCCGCATCTGTTTTTTTTTTATGTAGCGGCCGTGGTGCTTTCTAGGCATTCAACGAAAACTTTCACAGGAGAGTACCACACGTACAGAACTATGAGCCATCTGTTGAGCCTACTCTAGTAATAACCTCGCGAGCAGAGGCGACCACGCCCTGTAAGCCAAAAAACGTACATCAAGGCGATGGACTGGGCTAGTTAGTACGTGTCGAATTGTATAAAAACTAGCGGGAAACACGAACCACAGAGAAAGAATACGATGGGACAGGCTGGCACTTACGACGGATCACAGAATGCTTGAAACGCAATTTTATACCCGCCGGCAACCAACATCGCGCGTGCGTGAAGCAGCCATGCGTCATACAAAACAAAACAAAATCTTAACGACTTATCACGGCGTCTAGAAAGGCCACCTCCTTAGCAGACAGGTGCACAGACGTGTCACTTATGAAATTCGTTCCGCTTTTCTTATTGTAGAAGGCTTCCAAATTTCCCTTGGGGCTTTTGTCTTTCCCTGAGGTGAGATTTTAGTGTTGTCAAGAAGTGCCAGCCTGTACCGTCGTGTTCTTTCTCTGTGGTTCGTGTTGCCCGCTGGTTTTTATCCAATTCAAAAAACGGACGCCCTCGGGCTCCTACATCGATAAGACGCGACAAAACTAGGGCGGCGCAACGCCCTTTAAAGCGCGCCCTTTTGCGCGCCTTTTGCGCCATCTGGGGGTCATAGTGAACAAGACTCGGTCACTATGAAGCAGCCTTAAAGATTTGCGTACTACCAGCGGTCATTGATGTAGCGACTTCACGTGCCCCGGAGTGTCGCTGGTTGGCGTTGCCGGTCGCGTGCATCGCAAAATTTTTTTCTTGACCACTCTTTCTGTTTGTGCAGTATATATATGTACTGAGTGACGTAATTGGGTCCACTAAGACCACAATTACCTCACTTCTGTAACGTAAGCGACGTCGGTAAAAGACATACTAACAGATGGCAAAGAAGAACCACAATGATTTCGATGACCGAACCCGCTACCTACCGGTCCGCGACGATAGGTGCCGGGCACTCTACCCACTGCGGTACCGAGGCAAATCCACGAGGCTTCATCAACGCGCCTTCTATCTCTCAGCCTTCTCACAGCGATCTTGGATGGCGGTGATGGCATCGTGTTTTGGATGCGGTCAAGTGAGGTACTGCGTCATGACACTAACGAACCCAGGCAGGGATCCCTTCGGTATTTTCAGCGCATTCTTCTAGGAAACACTACGGTTAGTGCAATGCGCCGTACATGGTGACGAAGACGCAGTACGTGCTTTGCCTTTCGCGTCGTGGTGGCGTGTGATGGCTCGTCGCCAGAGTAGTGAAGCTTCCACATTCACCAACGGTGTTTCTACGCCGTCTACTGCTTCGAGTGCGATAGCCCTGACTAATAAAACTGCTGGACAAGCTGCAAAGAAAACCAATGATGTCGACGGGCCAATGCCGCGCAGTGAGTGCTTTGGTGCAGCGAGAGACACGCCAGTGGGAATTATTAATAATATCTGGGTTTAACGTCCCAAAACCACGATATGATTATGAGAGACGCCGTAGTGGGGGCTCCGGAAATTTCGACCACTTGGGGTTCTTTAACGTGCACCCAAATCTAAGTACGCGTGCCTCAAACATTTTCGCCTACGCCAGTGGGAAGCAGAGCGCCTTCCGGCGTTCACGGTTCTATCAACGAACTTTGACGCTCGAGTTCCTGCGGTGCTGTGTAGTATATGCACGCTGGCAGAATATACCCTTTTATTGGAAGCACACACCTTGGTGTTTCTCTCGTCAAATGCGATGCTTTGAATGAATGCACATCGAGTGATAGTGTTTTTCTTGCTGCTTTTACCCTGTCAATAAGGATGTTGATGTGCACTGCTCTAAACGCGCCAAAGTGTACTTCTGGGGGGCTGGAGCTCAGCTTTATCTCCCAGCCCCCTGACATTCTTCCTCAAATATGAAGGACCAAATAATAATAATAATAATAATAATAATAATAATAATAATAATAATAATAATAATAATAATAATAATAATAATAATAATAATAATAATAATAATAATAATAATAATCAATCAATCAATCATTTATTTAACGTGCCCAGGAACAACCGTGAGGTCTTTGTGCAGGCGCACGCAAAAATAAAATCAATAAAAATAAACAATACAATACAGACAGTCTTCAGAAATAAAAAGAGCAAAAACACGTAGACAAAGAGAAATGAACACTAAAGGGGAGGAGTAAAATAAGACAATATGAGAAATATTGAAGGGGAATAAAAAATTAGATTGCACCTATACAACTATGCGGAAAGACGGAGAAGGGAAGACTTTGTACACTGTGCCATACTATGTCAAAACAGTGCAAAGCTCGGATAAAAACAGTGATTGTGGACTATGAAAAACGTCAAGATCAAGAAAATTAATATTATAAAAACTTTGTATTCTGTGAACGGTAGAGTGTTGGAAGAAGCAGGCGGGTACATGAAACGGTCTGTTCTCTCTGGTTAACTTACGCAGAATTCGAAAATTAACACAATGGAGAAGTACAGGGCAGGATATGAAACCGTGGACTAGCTTGTAGAGAAATAAGAGATCAGAACGATTTCGTCGGCAGTGAAGTGATGGCAGTGATAATGACTCAGCAGTATTTGAACGAGATCCAGAGTCATTTTTAGCAAAACGATGGTTATATATGCTGAGGAATTTTTTCTGGACTCGTTCAATGGTGTTACCGCTGGATTGAGCAATGCCATTCCATATCACGGACGCATACTCAAGTTGCGGAAGACATATTGCCGTGTACAATTTGTGTAGGGCCATGGGAGACCTGAATTCTCGAGATATTCTACAAACACATCCGAGAGAACGAAGGCCCCGCATAGCAGCACGCTTAACGTGAGAAGAAAAGTTTAACGCGCTGTCAACAACAACACCAAGATCACTGATTTCATAAACCTTGCATAACGGCACAGAATTGACAAAGTATTGAAATGACACGCTAGATGTTTTGCGAGTGATAGACATGAATTTTGTCTTTGAGGTATTTAGAGAAAGGTTATTGCCGTTGCACCATTCGGAAAAAGAACACAAATCTGACTGCAACAAGCGACAGTCGTTAACTGAATGAATTTCCTTAAATATCTTGATGTCATCGGCATACAAGAGGAAAGAAGAATTACGAATGGCAAAAGAAACATCATTAACGTAAATTAAAAATAGGAGTGGGCCTAATACCGACCCTTGAGGGACCCCACTAGTCACTTTATACAAAGAAGAGGTTTGGCCATTTACGGCAACATAACAAGATCTATTGAGCAGATAGCTGTGCAAGAGATTCACAATCGACAAGTCAACGTCAAAGTTCGCAAGTTTAACCATAATCAATGTGTGGCTGACTACGTCAAAAGCCTTGCTCAGGTCACAGTAGATTACGTCAACCTGTCCTCTCTGAGAAATAGGTGTGGAGATCTGCGTCATGAAACTAGCAAGATTTGTGGTAGTTGAGCGGCCAGCAAGAAAACCATGTTGATTTGGAATCAGTGAGTTTTTCACACTAAAAGACAATATTTTGTGAAGAGCCAGTTCGAAGATCTTTGATGTGGCACATAGTAGAGAAATCGGGCGATAATTAGAAACATCTGTCTTAGAGCCCGACTTAAATACTGGGAAAACACGAGCAGTTTTCCACATGCTAGGAAATGTGGAAGTGTCCAGGCAGTTATTAAATATGGTAGTCAGTACTGGGACAAATATAGTACCATATGCTTTTAGTATGGCGGAGGGGATGCCATCTGGGCCACATGATAAGGATGGTTTTAAGCGCTTAATGCATTCGCTGATAAGATTTTCATCCAGCGACAAAGCACTGGATGAGCTAACTGCCTTGGGCTGTTGTCTGATATCAGTGCTGGAGTCTGAGGCCTTATAAACGGATGAGAAATGTGTGGCAAAACAGTCAGCGACGGCATGCACTTCTACCCCATTTGAGTCTAGTAGTCTGAAGGACTCTCCGCTTTTGCTAGACCGTTTACGCACATACTTCCAAAACTCAGCCGGCCTGTCAGAGGCGCTTTTTTCTAAGAATTGAATGTACGAACTATGATCCCGTTTATATAGGCGTTTAGAGAGAGTTCGAAAAAGGCTGAACTCTTCCTTCCACTCGCTGGATGGAGAACATTTAGATTTCCTGTGTGCGTGATCTTTATGCTTCAGTGCACTGATAAGTTCAGATGAGAACCAGTGGGGATATTTACGTTGTTTAGGTGTATACTGGGGAATAAAATTAAGCATGCTGCTCAGTACAAGCTCCGTAAACCGATCAACCTGGTCATCAACGTTAGGTTTGTCAGTAACCTGTGACCACTCAACGGTGGACAAGTGATGATAGAGGCCCGTGTAATCACCTCGCTTGAACGCAAATCTTGGAGATTTGTTGACGTAACTGCTGTAGCTCGTTGTTTCGGCTGATGCAGATAATCTTACGTTAAGTGGTGGGTGGAATTTGTCCGGACGTACAAGAGAGATGTTGGAGCGGGAAACTTCAAGGGGTTGATCGTTTGACACACACAGGTCTAAGACGTTGCCACTGGAATTGACGACTGAATTATGTTGCACTAGGGAATTAAACGCCAGAAAGTCCAAGAGCAGGCTGCACTTTTTCTCTGTGAAATGATTGTAATGAGAAAAGGTAAGCGTGCTCCAGTCAATGCCAGGTGCATTGAAATCCCCAAGAACAATAATTCTGTGCCCACTATGAGAAGATATCACAAGTTCAATAGAAGACATGACATCGTGAAACGAGGCAGGGGAAATGCTGGGCGGTAAATAGAAGCATCCAATCAACAATTTTTCACGGCGCTCAAGGTTGATTTCTAGCCAGATCGATTCTTCGATAGTTTCTAGGTCTTTCCGTCTAACGGATTTCAGTGAATTGTCAATGGCAATCAGCACGCCACCGCCTTTCTGTTTGGTTTCACTGAAATCTCGGTCACGGCGGAAGGTGGTGTAAGTCGGGGGAAAAAAGTCCGATGAGGGAATTTCAGTGCCGAGCCAGGTTTCAGAAATAGCGATAATAGGAAAACAAGACGAAAGAACATTAGAGAAAAACTCCAGTGTCTTGGTACGCAGACCCCGAGCATTTTGGTAGAATATGTCTACGTTACACGGCACTTTCGATTCCAGTCACTTGCTCAGAGGGATGAAGCATGTCATCGCGCAGCTCCCCACGAAATGGCTTGAAGAGGCATCCGAGGGGCCACATCGAAGGGTCATTCAATAATAATAATAATAATAATAATAATAATAATAATAATAATAATAATAATAATAATAATAATAATAATAATAATAATAATAATAATAATTATTATTATTATTATTATTATTTATTATTATTATTATTATTATTATTATTATTAGCGGAGAGCGACACACGACAGGCGCTACACATCAACTGGTTTTTAATCCGCAGAAATCGCACGCAAGAAAACTAACAAACAAAGCAACGACGGCAAAACCCAGCCTGATAACAAAAGGGGGAGCAACACATTCAACTATCTGAATAGGAGAGGAACGAGCACCACCACGGTGACGTGTCCCTTTGCAAACAACCTTGCTGCACCACGCGCATGCCTGCCACTTCTCCAACAAGTGTACTTCGTTATGTGGTAGTGCCACAGGACGACTGGCTGATGCATGAATTTCCATGTTTATTTATCTGGTAAGCTCCACCACTTCACGTGCCCTCTGGTTTTTATGACGAAAGATCACGGAAATTTCACCGAAGACCGGTGCGCAGCCGCAACTCTTGCAATGCATGGCAAAATGAGATTACGGTGCACCCTTCAGTGAGCTATGATGCTCACGAAATCTTATATTCAGGCACCTGCCAGTTTGGCCTACATATGCCTTCCCACAACTAGTGGGCAAGGGGTATACCACCCCGCACTCACAAGGCACAAATTTCATTTTATGCTTCATGTTACATGTGGCTCGCTCGGAATAATAATAATAATAATAATAATAATAATAATAATAATAATAATAATAATAATAATTATTATTATTATTATTATTATTATTATTATTATTATTATTATTATTATTATTATTATTATTATTATTATTATTATTATTATTATCGCGTACATTTTCGTGCAATTTGTGCGATTCCGCCCAGCATGGTGACAGGCCTAACGACGAGACAGAGGTATGCGCGACGGCGGCGTGTTCCCTGCCGCCACGTGGTTCCCCAACCGATCCACCTCTCGCCCCTTCGGGTGACCTTGGCGAGGAGGTAGCCGGCCTTCGCCGCCTGCTCCTCGACGCGCTGGAAGGGATTTCGTTCCTGAGTGACGAGGTCTCACAGCTGCGGGAGGACAATGAGCGCCAGCGAAAGGAACATTCCCGAGTGGCTGAGCAGCAAGTCAGTATCGTCGCCTCCCTTCGTGGTGAGGTTCGTTTTCTGCGCGATGAGCTGACACGCTGCGTCACCCCCAAGCTAGGGGAACGTCCTGCAAAGTCTCCAACGGCTGCAAATTCTCCAACGTCTCCAACGGCAAAGTCTTCCGTGAACTCCGACACCCCTGCGACCTCGGATACGACTCATAACACCGAAACGCTCCCACCTTTTACCCCACCACCAGGTTTTCAGCGCGATTTGAAACTCCGCGTTGTTGATCGTACGGAAACCTCTTCGGCCAATGTCACAGTGAGTGCAAGAAAGGAAACGAAAAGAAAAACAAATGTATCTACTGGAGCCATGGACTCGTCCACTTTGTTAGTGGCTCAAATCCCCCAACGACCCCAGCGGCAGTGGGCTATATTTGTGTCCAAGTTGAGCCCTGACACTACATCTGCTGACCTCAAGAAACACATTGAATCTGTTGACCTTTCTGCCATTTCCTGCCGGCGGCTCAAAACAAAATATCCTTCTTACTCCTCGTTCTGCGTTACAGTTGACGAAGATACATCGAAACGTCTGAACGACCCGTCAATGTGGCCGTGCGGTTGCATTTTCAAACCATTCCGTGGGATTCTCCACGACGACATGCTCCATCCCTCAGAGTGCGCACCCGTAAGCAACGGTGCCGTGTAATTTGGATATATTTTATCAGAACGCTCGTGGTCGTCGCACTAAGACGCGCGAATTCTTTGCTAATGTTGTTTCGTCTTCTTTTGACCTTATTGCGATTTCTGAAACGTGGCTGTGCAGTGAAATTCCTTCCTGTGACTATCTTCCGTCGAACTACACCACCTTCCGCAGTGATCGGGACTTCTGTGCAACTAAACAAAAAGGTGGTGGTGTATTGATGGCTATAGACAGTTCTCTATGATCTGTTAGACGCAAGGACATAGAAACAATTTCTGAATCAATTTGGATCGAAATTAGTCTTGAGCACTGTGAAAAACTGTTGATTGCATGTTTCTATGCATCGCCTAGCGTTTCACCAATTGCTTTTAATCACATCGTCTCTTCTATTGAAAATGTGGTAATTTCACATAAGAAGCACAAAATTCTTGTACTTGGCGATTTTAACACACCTGGAATTGACTGGACCACACTTAATTTTTCTCATTATCATCATTTCTTAAAGAACAAATGCAGCGTATTGTTAGATTTTCTCGCTTTTAATTCCCTCCAGCAGCACAATAGTATTGAAAATTCCTGTGGTAACATCTTAGATCTGTGTATTAATAATAATGAACCTATCGAAGTATCACTCTCTCACATCTCTCTTGTTCGTCCTCACAAATTTCACCCACCACTCAAACTAACACTCTGTATTTCACCAGAAAAACCAAGCTTTCCCAGAAAAATCGACAAAACGCCCAGATTTGCCTTCAAGCGAGGTGACTACGTTGGCTTGTACCATGACTTGTCCACCACAGATTGGTCACTGGTGACTGACTAACCCAATGTTGATGATCAAGTCGATCAGCTTACGGAGCTTATCTTGACCAGCATGCGCATGTTCATTCCCCAGTATACACCTCATCATTGTAAATATCCCTCCTGGTTTTCATCAGAACTTATAAGTGCACTGAAACATAAAGATCGTGCACACAGGAAGTATAAACGTTCTACATCAACTCATTTGAAGGAAGAATTCTGTCGTTTTCGTACTCTTTGTAAACGCCTTTATAAACGGGATCACAGTCTGTATATTTCATTTTTAGAAAAAAAGCGCGTCTGACAGGCCGGCTGAGTTTTCGAAGTATGTGCGCAAACGGTCGAGCAAAAGTGGCGAGTCCTTCAGGATACTGGACCCAAATGGAGTAGAAGTTCAAGCCGTTGCTGACTGTTTTGCCATGCATTTTTCATCTGTCTATAAGTCTCCAGCCTCTGTAGCTAGTAACGGTCGACAGGTTAAGGCAGTTGGCACAGCTGATGCTGTGTCGCTAGATGAAGATTCCATTTCAGAATGCATTAAGCGCTTGAAACCATCCTTTTCAGCTGGCCCAGATGGCATCCCCTCTGCCATACTAAAAGCCTATGGCAGTATACTTGTACCAGTATTGACTACCATATTTAATAGGTGTCTGCATGCTTCAACGTTTCCTAGCATGTGGAAAACTGCTCGTGTTTTCCCAGTGTTTAAGTCTGGCTGTAAACGTGACGTCTCGAACTACCGCCCTATTTCCCTTCTTTGTGCCGCATCCAAAATCTTTGAGCTTGCTCTTCACAAAATATTGTATTTTGATGTAAAAAATTCATTGATTGTGAATCAGCATGGGTTTCTCGCTGGCCGCTCAACTGTCACTAATCTTGCCAGTTTCATGATGCAAGTCTCCACGCCTATTTCGCAGAGAGGACAGGTTGACGCTATTTACTGTGACCTTAGCAAAACTTTTGATGTTGTCAGCCATTCGCTGCTTGTGGATAAACTTGCACACTTTGATGTTGATTCTTCAATTGTGAATCTCCTCCATAGCTATCTTCTTGATAGATTATGTTACGTTGCCGTTAATGGCCAAACGTCCTCTTTGTATAAAGCTACTAGTGGGGTTCCTCAAGGGTCGGTACTGGGCCCACTCCTCTTTTTAATTTATGTTAATGATGTTTGTTCTGTCATTCGGAATTTCCTTTTGTATGCCGATGACATAAAGATATTTAAGGAAATTCTTTCAGTTATCGATTGTCGCTTGCTGCAATCTGATTTGTGTTCTTTTTCTGAATGGTGCAGGAGCAATAACCTCTCCCTAAATATTTCAAAAACCAAGGTGATGAGTTTCACTCGAAAAACATCTAGTGTGCCATTTTTGTATTCGGTCAATTCTGTGTCGTTGTGTAAGGTATGTGAGATCAATGATCTAGGGGTTCTTTTTGATAGCACCTTACACTTTTCTGATCACGCTAAGCGTGTTGCTTTGCGGGGTCTTCGCACCCTAGGCTGTGTTTGCAGAATGTCTAGAGAATTCCGTTCTCCTGTGCCCTTCCGAAAATTGTACACCGCGCTATGTCTTCCTCAACTAGAGTATGCATCTGTGATCTGGAATGGCATTCCTAATTCCAGCAGCAACGCCATTGAGTGAGTCCAGAAAAAATTCCTAAGCATTTACAACCACCGTTTCGCTAGAAATGACTCTGGATCTCGTTCTAACGCTGCTGGATTATTATCATTGCCATCACTTTGCTGCCGACGAAATCGCGCTGATCTGTTATTTCTTTACAAGCTTGTGCATGGTATCATATCCTGCCCTGTACTGCTCAACTGTCTTAATTTCCGAATTCCACGTAAGCTGACCAGAGAGAATAGACCTTTTCATGTAACCGCCTGCCTCTGTGAACATTCGACCATTGGCAGGATACAAAGTCTTTACAATGCTTACTTTTTGGAGCTCGATGTTTTTCACAGCTCCCAGTCGTTGTTCTGCTCCGAGCTTTGCACTGTACTTACATAGCCTCGTACACTGTTGATATTTTTTTTCTGCCTGCGCATAGTTGTATATGTGCAATTTTATAACGTTTTTTATCCCTGATATTTTATTATGAATGTTTCCTTTATTTTTTGTTTTTTTTTTTCGTGCGCCAGTACAAAGACCTTACAGTTGTTCCTGGGCATATTAAATGAACGTTTGATTGATTATTATTATTATTCTGTGCGCGATTCACCATATATTTTGCCGGCCGAGTGTATGTTAACTACTTCAGCTGCCACAAGGGCTATTCATGATGATGCATGTTAATCATCGGGATGCAGATGTGCCACTAGGCGTCAACGTGGATGAATCCACGTCAAACGCTGCTATTGCTGCCAATAACCAATATAGATTGTGGAAGATCTCAGACATCATCGTGCACTAAACAATCAACTACTACTCTTTCAAGGCACAGTTCACTTTCGGGTTATACCGATTCCTATGACGAGGGTATCAACCATTTTTTGTTCTACAATGACTAAGCATAATTTTCACAGCAATGACGACGAAAGTACCATTGCGCCTTTTCCGCAAGTGACTGCTGGAGAGAAATGGTAGCATGCCTACGCATGCAAAAAAAAAAAAAGATTATTGCTTCGCTGCTGTGACTTCTGGGAAAGAGATGGTGTACCGCAGGGGTATCGAACACAGGGGTTTCGTCAGCGGCATTTTTTTTGGCATACATGCTTTGCGTGAGGCATGCCATTCGGTCGCCATGTGTTAAAAAACGGAACAAAAAATGATCACTGATTCCTCCGTCACAGGAATCAGTATAAGACGAAAGTGAAACGTGTCGCCACAGAAGTAGTTGATTGTTTGTAGTGCATTGGTATATGAGAGCTTGTCTATTGTCGTTTGGCAGATATAGCACCTCGTTATGTGGACGCATCTCACTGACTTTGACACCTAGTGGCCCATCTCTGTACCGACGACTAACGCCCATGATCATCATTTAACCGTTGCGGTAGCTGAAGCTCATAACATATACTTTGACAGCGCATATGGTGAATCCCGCGCAAAGATGGCATCAACAAGCGCATAATAAACACTGATACACGATATGCACTCCTTCAAAGGGTCATGAAGTGGGAAAAGAAACGCTACGCGCGTCGTGTCTTCCCTCTAGCCTGGCCGTTACTTCTCACAGGGCGAGCGGGGAACGCGGTGCGATAGCCAGGCGAGCGTCGGAGATGAAGTTTTTCGATATGGATGGATGCAATGAGCGAGCGTTGGGCTAAAGCTGCCACCTCAAGGTGTGTTAAAGCGTTGACCAAATTAAACTTGTATTGTAAACGCGCCGAATGGGATGGTCGTAGCACGGCCGCTACATAAAAAAATAGGTGCGGCCTGCTGCGTCACGTCGCTATCAATACGCGAGCGCGGGTCGGCTGAGCGAGGTCGGCTGCTTTGGGTGAGGACGCCACTAGTACGGTAATCAAGGCAGACGCCGGTTCGTGTTAATATGTGGTTGCGTCAGCATTTATGCATGTCCGTGTGCATTTTAGTGCGCTTTCTCGTGTCTTTCTTGTGTGTGACCGCGCGTGTGAGCAGCTTGTCTCATGTTTCCTGCGCCTGAGTACGGGTTTTTGGTGCGCGCGTGTGTGGCAGACGGTTTTTTCTAACGGTGCGATGACGCGAAGCTGTTGTGTGCCGCTGTGCAACTCGAACGTGTGAAAAGACGCTACTGTGAAGTACCACGTATTCCCATACGATCTACAGTGTCGGGAAGCGTAATATTCGTAACAGAGCACTTCTTTCTGTCACAAACGAGCGCTAAAACAGGAGCGCGCCGAATCATCCTGACGACAGCATCAAGCCACTGCGCCGACTGTTACCCCCAACGGGTGCGCGCAAAAAAAAAAAAAAAAAAAAAAACAAGCATCAAAAGGCGCCCAGAGTGAGCCCCTACCCTCTCCACCGAAGACGCCGTCGCGACAGCCTAACACCCACACAGATCGGGAGAAACCGAGAAATTAAAGTGGAACCGACCGATTCCGCAGACGAACCGGCGAGACGAATCCCTTTCCCCTAGCTGTCGCTGCGCTACGTGCTACGAGCCCATGGAGGAAGGAATACTAAGGAGAGGCCCTATCGTAATTCAGGTCTCTTCGATTTGGCTACACCGCGGAACCAGTTCAGCGGGTGCAGCACCGTCGTCCTCGTTTTGCTGGTGCCGCGCGCGCCCGGTGCACCGGTTCCCTCGTTTTGTCAAGGTGCAAGCGTAGTTCTGCACGAGTTCTCTGCCGGCCTGCACTCGCTCAAGAGGAGGTGCAAAGAAGTGCAGCATGGCGCCCTTCCTCCTCCCAAGCTTGGAGCAAACGACGCTGCGTGTTGTTGTTCAGGGCGTGCAAAAGCAAGTTAAACTGCTGACTCTGACGGGTAATTTTAGCCACGTCTTTTCGGCTGCTATTAAAGGCCAACTCCGGCGATTTTTCGAGGTCGATGGATCTCAATGAAATTCGCTGGGTACGTTCCTTTGCACGTTTCCGTCATTTATGCCACATTACAGGCTTGAGGCATGCACAGATTGTTTGCAAATGAATTTTAAAGATTATCTGCAAACGCCCTCCTGGCTTCCCACAATTATTGGCAACATTGCGTCTGTGACGTCAATGTTGGGAAGGCGGCGGAAGTGACACAGCTGAGGGCACCGCTAACTTCGGCGCTTCGGCCGCTACAGCGAGCCTCTACTGTGCACAAGGCGACAGACAGCGTTGGTTTGACCGGCGCTTCGCTGGTCGTCCCGGCTGTCACAGTTTTCATATTCCGCGCCGGCGTGACCGGCATGCCTTGCCCGACTTCCGGTTCGTTCGTAACAACGTCTACGTCATAGGTAGACAGTACACTCGGTTGGGTTTCGGTTTCGGTGTTGCGCTTTTTTGCTTATTTAAAATTATTCTCCAATTTGCCGAGTATTTCTGCTATCGGGCCCGTAACAGGAGCGTCTCAGGAACATAAAAGCACCATTACTTTGACATGGCCAAAAAATCGCCGGAGTTGGCCTTTAAGGCGGACCTTTTACATGTCTCGTGAGCAGAAAAATTCACCGTACATGACGGCAATATGAATGATACAAAAAAAAAGTAATAAAGATGGGGCGCGATTCGCGATGCTGCTCTCTCAGTTCGCCTTTGCGAAATCGTGAAGCTGATGCGATAGGAAGTCTTCTAGAAATACTTTTGAGTTTAAAAATGTATTCATCAGGTGAGCGTGCGTACACTCTAAGGCAAAATTACCCCGAACGAGGAGTAACGGAGCCCAATAGGCGCGCAGATGAACGGTTAGACCGTCGTAGGAGCAAGCGGAGAGGGATGCGTGCCGTGTGCAAACCAGTTAGTCTCCAAAGGGATGAACGGCGCGGGAGATGCAGGCCGTGTGCATGGATACGTTTCGTGTGCAAACCGTTGTCAAGGGTAAACCGTCGTCCTCCTCGCTCGGGTCAGTCTTCCAACTTGTGTTCGAGCTGGCGTGTTGCCGGTTGTGTCGCGCTCGGAGTTCACCGATCTAGGAACTACAGCTCGCTGCCTTTGATACACACGTATGCGTGGATGTGTGTGTCGTGCTGCTTTTACGTTTCGCCACACCCACGAAGTCTGGAGCTGCTCTCAACACGTCGCGATGCCGCGCTGTATATCTCCGGCGTAGTCACGGCACTGCGTCGCCACCGGCTAGGAATGGCGGCCGAGAAGACAGTAGGCCTATCGGATCCATGACTTCAATCTGAATCGGGGCCCAAATCGGCGCTGGATTCTTTCACAAGTAAGTGATCGCTCTTTATTCTGCCGTACCTATCGCGTGCGCGAAACTGATCGCGATTATCGGTAACGGACTCGATCGTGTTGTATATCGCGCGCACGAAATGTACCGCGAGGGCCGGCTTGGGCGTGATCTGGCCTGTGCTTTGTGACCGCCTGCATATTGGCCGCCGTTGTCATCGCCTGTCCGGATGTTCGATTCGCCGTGGTGATGAGCTGCGAGCTCGCGATATTAGCAATATTAGGAGGCCTCGCCGCTGTTTTGCGACTCGTCCAAAACGCTGTGCGGTAGCAACGAGCTCGATTGTATGCCGCGCGCTTGAAATGCACCGGCATGGGTTGGCGGGTGCTTCAGCTAGCCGACTTTAGCTGCGCTTCGGATTATTGGTCGCCATGACCTTCGGCTTCCTCGACGCTCGCTCGCAAGCACTTCGCCGCCGTTCGTGGCGTCGACCCCACTTTCGCTCGCTGTACTGGTGCGCGCTCGAGGAATTTGGTGGAAATTGGACGCCGTTATCGTCGGCTTCCCTTCGCTCGCTCGCAAGCAGCCTGGCACCGTTCGGGGCGTCGGCTTCGCGTTCGCGCGCTGGTCTGCTCGAGTTTCGCTGGCTGCTGCGGCGGCTGACGGGCTGACGCCGCTCGCAAAAAACTCGCCGGCTCGTTGGGGCGAGGTGGTTGGCGGCGCCTCGGCGTGATGGCTGCGGCTGCCGCACTTGAAGTGTTTGTTGCGCTGTGTGGCTTGAAATGCGTCTTTGATGATGTATGACATCACGGTGAAATTATTTACATGCCATATTTTAGACGTGTGTTTTTATTTAAGCATTCGACACTATCAACCACCACATTCTTGTTATGCAGCTTGAAGCAATAGTCGTAACTGGTCCTGCACTATTATTATTAAAAAAACTACTTACTCAATGGAAGCCAAGATGTCAGTCTGTTAGGTAATAAATCTATACCTAAAGTAACAAATATAGGAGTACTGCAAGGTTCTATTCTCGGCCCACTCCTTTTCAGTATTTACATAAATGATTTGCCATCTTGCCTTACCAGTTCAGCGTGCTTACTGTATGCAGACGACACAACAATTGTTAACACTGATAAATGCCTCCAATCTCTGACACAGAAACTAAATCATGACCTTTCAGGCTTGGCTGCTTGGTGTATCCATAATAAATTACAAATAAATCCCACTAATACGAAATTCGTTGTTTTCCACTCTCACCAACGTGAACATAATTATATCCCGCCAATATGTCTAAATCAATTCGCAATTGAAGCAGACGATGAGGCGACCTTCTTGGGAATTAAACTGGACCGTCATTTGAAATTTCATTCGCATGTTGCATACCTGCGAGAAAAAAAATGGCTTACGGCATACGTGTTCTAATTAAATCCCGCGATATATTTTCCAAACCCACATTACTTTCATTGTACTGCGCTTTTATTCATTCTCATATTAATTACTGTATCACATCTTGGGGTAATACCTACAGCAGTCATCTCGTCTCCCTTCAAACTATGCAAAATCACTCTATTAGAATACTTACCCACAGTCATTATCGCAGTGATGATAAAGCACTCCTGCATGCCAACAACATCCTAACAATCGAGAACACTCAAATATAATCTAGGAATACTAGTTTTCTAGCAAATGAAAAATCAGCTTCCTTTGTTTATAATCTCTCCATCAAGTCTAGAGAATACAAATTTGACAAGGTTTGCACAAAATCACAATTCTATCTTACCTATAGTTAATACTAACTATGGCAAACAAACATCCCACTTCACTGGAATCTATCTCTGGAATACTATACCTTCAGGAATAAAAACCTCGGAATCAATCGGCATATTCAAAAAAGATATGAAAACTTTCCTCTCATCCATTCCTTAATCTGGATAGTTTTGGTCACTTCTATTACTCCCGCTCCCTTTCATGGCTTCTCACAACCTAATGTTAACGCAGCATCGCATCATCATCCTACATTGCTGATATCAGATGTGTTTGTTTAGCTTTCTTTTTCGTACTTTATTTTTTACTATCTTTCACCATGGTAATTATCTGAAAACTGTTTAGGATAGTTGAATTACCTCAATTTTTTATGTTGTCTAATTTCAGTTTTTGTTGCTGCTTTCTGCTAATGATTTTCTTCAGTAGAACTTCTTTTTTTCTTTTTTACCTGCGATGTATTTTATTACCTGTTTTCTGCACCACTGTTTGCTGCACCATTTGTTTCTATATTCACTACTGTAGGAGGTCCCGATTCAGTCTCTGACTATGGGACCTGCTTCTGTATACACAAATTTTGTAATTGATTTGATAACTAAATAAAACGATTTCTGATTCTGATTTCACCTTGCACGTATTTGTCATGTACGTGCGTCTTCAACCCTTCTGTGACGTGTCGCAGAATATTTGCAATATTTTTGTGCTTCGCAGGGGTGAAGTTATTGCGTGCCATGTTTTAGACGTGTTTTAGTTCACATTGCACGTATTTGCACAGTGCGTGCGTCTTCACCCTCGCTGTCACGTGACTAAATATTTGCAATATTTTTGTGCTTTGCAGGATGCAGCCGTTGCCCACAACGAGCAGAATGCTGTGTGCCCTGGCGCGTACAACGCCTGCCATCTATCGCTTCCGTTGGAGCAGCTTCACAGAAAGGACTGTACGAGATATGACAACGCGGCTGAAACTGTATTGGACATTTTGTAGGGAATTCAATGAAAGAAAGCAGAAACTTCATATGTATAGAAAAAATAAATCGTTTCGTTGTCTCACTTTTGTCTTTCGTTGTCGCATTGAATGCGAAAGCAGTGACACACGCATGACTAAATATTCTTTTGCGTGTTGTTTCCCCGGCATTTGTTGCTCACCGCGGAAAGAAACACGCGAAAAAAGTATTAAGTCTTGCGGAGAGTAACTGTAGAAAATCATCCCCGGGATAAAAAGTTCATCCGAATGGAGCGTTTGAGTGGACCGACCGTTGGTCCGGCGACGTGCAACTGCGAGGACTAACGGTTGCCCGGTAAAGTGTAAATGTGGGGACCAAATGTTAGTCCATTGAGGTGATCTGTGAGGACTAACAGTTGCCCGGTAAGGTGTAAATGTGAGGGCTAAATGTTAGTCCATTGTGGGGACTAACTGTTAGACCCGGTGCCGTTAGTCCTTAAAAGGATTAATGGTTGTGGCAGGCCCATTAGTCCCCAAAAGGACGAACCACACACCCTTTTAACACCCTTTTGCCTTAGAGTGTATACATGTGTCTTAATGGTTTACAATAATTGTCACATTCGTTCCCTATAGTCTAGCGTGAAGTGGCGACGCCAGTAAAACCCTTTGAACACGAATTTGCGAGCATACACTTTCCAAGATAGCTGAACATTCGCGTCAAGTCGTCTTAGCGTCGGTCAAAGGACCTCAGATACTTTCGTTTTTATTGTTGTATGGCCTCGCACACGCTTTCATAGAAGGCCGAAACCAGCGCAATTTTCCGCTGAACCAGTAAAACGCCTCTAGATAGTCTGAACAGTCTCTTGAAATTACACTCATGGAACCTGCCGACGACGTTCTCGTACCCGGGAACAGGAGTTACATCTTCACGTACCAACATGCAGGCGACAAAACACATAAACCGTCAAACTATGGTCCCTAGTCAAACTCCTCCTCAGAGTCGCTGTGAGGATCGCCATTGTCCGAATCGTCCTCGCTGCAGAGTCGAGCAGTTCCATACGGCAGCTACGAAGAGTGCCACCGCGGCAGTGTTTTGGTAAACAACACCAGCGATACACGCCGCGTCGGCTGTTCGACCAACACGGCCTGCTCTTGCATCTTCGGTGGTAGCCGCCGCGTGGTAGTGTCGCCAGTGTCGCGGCTGCACCGGCTGCACCTGCACTTGCTGAACCGGCGCAGCACCGCTTCGCACCGCCACGGCACTTTCCAGAACTAGTGCAGGCAGTGCGAGCCAAATCGAAGAGACCCTTCAATGCATTGCGAAAAGTGTGGCGGAAGTGACGTCAGATTTATGGGGCAAACAAACCGGTATGGGGCAAACAAAACAGCAGACACCCCGCGGCGTGCTCTCCGCGGTGCTTAGCTCCTACGAAGATTTGTAGTCCCGGAGTATCAAAAACGTTCAGCCGCTGCATCCTCGTATTCGAACTCACCTAGCAGTGACTTACGCGTTCTGCTGGGCGTTAGGCCTTCCCTTTCTCGTAGCCCGATTTCCCGATCTGTTGCCGGATTAGCGGTTCTTTGTTCGTGTATATGGAGTGAGCGCGTAGTAGCTACTCGGCGCCACGCCAACCTATAGTTGACGTAACTTCACGTCGAAAAGGACACCGCTGTATTGTATACGCGATCGTGCACGTAAAGTTTGTAATTCTAGTACGCACACAACAACAAGCACGCAGCGAGCGCACACCGCACAATACATACACTCTAAGGCAAAAGGGTGTTAAAAGAGTGTGTGGTTCGTCCTTTTGGGGACTAATGGGGCTGCCACAACCATTAATCCCTTTAAGGACTAACGGCACCGGGTCTAACAGTTAGTCCCCACAATAGACTAACATTTAGTCCTCACATTTACACCTTACCGGGCAACTGTTAGTCCCCACAGATCACCTCAATGGACTAACATTTGGTCCTCACATTTACACCTTACCGGGCAACCGTTAGTCCTCGCAGTTGCACCTCGCGAGGACCAACGGTCGGTCCACTCAAACGCTCCATTCGGATGAACTTTTTATCCCAGGGATGATTTTCTACAGTTACTCTCCGCAAGACCTAATACTTTTTTCGCGTGTTTCTTTCCGCGGTGACCAAAAATGCCGCGGAAAAGAACACGCAAAAGAATATTTAGTCATGCGTATGTCACTGCTTTCGCATTCAATGCGACAACGAAAGACAAAAGTGAGACAATGAAACGTTTTATTTTTTCTATACATATGAAGTTTCTGCTTTCTTCCATTGAATTCCTTACAAAATGTCCAATACAGGTTCAGCCGCGTTGTCATATCTCGTACAGTCCTTTCTGTGAAGCTGCTCCAACGGAAGCGATAGATGGCAGGCGTTTTACGCGCCAGGGCACACAGCATTCTGCTCGTTGTGGGCAACGGCTGCATCCTACAAAGCACAAAAATATTGCAAATATTTAGTCACGTGACAGCGAGGGTGAACACGCACGAACTGTGCAAATACGTGCAATGTGAACGAAAACACGTCTAAAACATGGCACGCAAATAATTTCACCCCTGCGAAGCACAAAAATATTGCAAATATTCTGCGACACGTCACAGAAGGGATGAAGACGCACGTACATGACAAATATGTGCAAGGTGAAATCAGAATCAGAAATCGTTTTATTTAGTTATCGAATCAATTACAAAATTTGTGTATACAGAAGCAGGTCCCATAGTCAGAGACTGAATCGGGACCTCCTACAGTAGTGAATATAGAAACAATTAATTGGTGCAGCAAACAGTGGTGCAGAAAACAGGTAATAAAATACATCGCAGGTAAAAAAGAAAAAAGGAGTTCTACTGAAGAAAATCATTAGCAGAAAGTAGCAACAAAAACTGAAATTAGACAACATCAAAAATAGAAGTAATTCAACTCTCCTAAACAGTTTTCAGATAATTACCACGGTGAAAAATGTTAAAAAATAAACTGCGAAAAAGAAAACTAAACGGAGACATCTGATATCAGCAATGTAGAATGATGATGCGATGCTGCGTTAACATTAGGTTGTGAGAAGGCACGAAAGGGAGCGGGAGTAATTGAAGTGACCAAAACTATCCAGATTATGGAATGGATGAGAGGAAAGTTTTCATATCTTTTTTGAATATGCCGATTGATTCCGAGGTTTTTATTCCTGAAGGTGTAGTATTACAGAAATAGATTCCAGTGAAGTGGGCTGTTTGTTTGCCATAGTTAGTTTTAACTATAGGTAAGATAAAATTTTGATTTTGTGCAAACCTCGTCAAGTTTGTATTCTCTAGACTTGATGGTGGGATTATAAACAAAGGAAGCTGATTTATTATTTGCTTGAAAAATAGTATTCCTAGATTATATTTGAAAGTGTTCTCGATTGTTAGGATGTTGTTGGCATGCAGGAGTGCTTTAGCATCACTGCGATAATGACTGTGGGTAAGTATTCTAATAGAGTGATTTTGCATAATTTGAAGGGAGACGAGATGACTGCTGTAGGTATTGCCCCAAGATGTGATACAGTAATTAATATGAGAATGAATAAAAGCGTAATACAATGAAAGTAATGTGGGTTTGGAAAATATATCGCGGGATTTAATTAGAACACGTATGCCGTAAGCCATTTTTTTTCGCAGGTATGCAACATACGAATGAAACTTCAAATGACGGTCCAGTTTAATTCCCAAGAAGGTCGCCTCATCGTCTGCTTCAATTGCGAATTGATTTAGAAATACTGGCGGGATATAATTATGTTGACGTTGGTGAGAGTGGAAAACAACGAATTTCGTTTTAGTGGGATTTATTTGTAATTTATTATGGATACACCAAGCAGCCAAGCCTGAAAGGTCATCATTTAGTTTCTGTGTCAGAGATTGGAGGCATTTATCAGTGTTAACAATTGTTGTGTCGTCTGCATACAGTAAGCATTCTGAACTGGTAAGGCAAGATAGCAAATCATTTATGTAAATAATGAAAAGAAGTGGGCCGAGAATAGAACCTTGAGGTGCTCCTATATTTGTTACTTTAAGTATAGATTTATGACCTAACAGACTGACAATTTGGCTTCTATTGATAATAATATCTGGGGTTTAACGTCCCAAAACCACCATATGATTATGAGAGACGCCGTAGTGGAGGGCTCCGGAAATTTCGACCACCTGGGGTTCTTTAACGTGCACCTAAATCTAAGTACACGGGCCTCGAACATTTTCGCCTCCATCGAAAATGCAGCCGCCGCGGCCGGGATTCGATCCCGCGACCTTCGGGTCAGCAGTCGAGTGCCATAACCACTAGACCACCGTGGCGGGGCTTGGCTTCTATTGAGTAGGTAGTTCTTTATTAATAATAGTGCAGGACCAGTTACGCCTATTGCTTGAAGCTGCATAAAAAGAATGTGGTGGTTGATAGTGTCGAATGCTTAAATAAAAACACACGTCTAAAATATGGCATGTAAATAATTTCACCGTGATGTCATACGTCATCAAAGACGCATTTCAAGCCACACAGCGCAACAAACACTTCAAGTGCGGCGGCCGCAGCCATCACGCCGAGGCGCCGCCAACCACCGTGCCCCAACGAGCCGGCGAGTTTTTTTGCGAGCGGCGTCGTACAACTCGAGCAAGCCCGTCAGCCGCAACCACTGACCTCCATTAAAAAGGCTGGACGGCGCATCCTCGCTCTGCGAGGCGGGCGCTTGTGAAGCCACCGGAAGGTGCCCTGTTTGTCCCGGAAGCCGGCGTCTTCTGTGCGTCTCAGTCGCGCAATTCAAATATTCTCGGGTGGCAGCTGTTGTTATGATCGCTTTTATTTTTTATTTTTTCAAACTCTGCGATTACACCTCACTTTAGACGCCGACGAACGCTACACAAAAGATGACAGACGCCGTGCCGACACCGTCCGAATACGGCGGAGTGCTGCAACGTACAAAATGCGTAAAAAGTAATGCAACTTTGAGGTACATGCACGTGAAATGTTTTCCCGGACGACTTTTCCGGTCGATTCGTACAGTTTACTGCGCTACAAGCAGGTATTTCTTTAAAAAAAAGAAGAGAAAAGCTCTTTTCCGGGACAAAAACGGCGGCTTCCGGTGGCTTCACGCCCGCGTGCTCGATGCGCCATCCAGCTCCTCCTAGTGGAGATTTTGAATTGAATTGAATTGAATTTATTGACATCAAAATAGTGTACAGTATACAACAGTGTAAAAAATGCATCTGAATCCCTAGCCAAAGGCTAGTTGGGATTCATTCAAAAAAGTAATTTAGAAAAGGGCATGCACAAAAGAAAGTTTACAAATACAAATTTTTACACATGGAAAAGTGAACATAACGTAATGTATTTACAGTGCTTGGCGAATAATCATGGATGCAGGCAGAAAAAAAAAAAAGAGAGAGAGAAAAAAAAAAAAGAAAGGTATGCAAGGCATTGTTTGAGAAGAGCATATCAAACTTCACAACAATAAATGAGCGCATCAAAAAAGTGTTAATGACATTGGGATACTATGAAAACTAATCATGACATATATATCTGGACAGCATAACAATACCGAGTAAGTACTGAATGGAACTAGATTCTAATGCATACATACATATTATATAATTGCAGATGAGCGTGCACATAAGTAATGCAATAGCATGTTCCATAACTTTCTTTGAAAATGTATTTAATATAGCTATTTCTAACATTGTAACATTTGGGCGTCTATATTTTATTTAATAAATATTTTTTGAGTGCAAGAGAGAAATTCTTATTCTGTTTTATTTCTAGTGGAAGGGTATTCCACACGGCGATTCCATTAGCTGTAAGTTTTCTGTTACCGTATACATTCTTTGTTTGCTGAGTAAGATAGTTTCCTTTTACTTTGTTACGGCTTGCATAACTGGAACATGAAAAATTTGATGAGAAAACTGGATAGTTAGTGTTTATACTAGAATGGACCATGAGAGCTGTTTTATAATCTATTAGTGTGCTGAACGGCATGATATTTAGGTTTCGGAAGAGTGGTAGCGTGTGTGCCGTATAGTCTGAATTCGTTATAAATCGTATTGCTCTTTTTTGAAGTTTTATGACCGGTTCTAGGTACGTGCGGTAAGTGTGACCCCAGGTAACAACACAGTAGTTTAATTGACTATGGAATACGCTGAAGTAAATTATGCGTAAAGTCGGTAAATCAAAAAGGTCTCGACACTTATATAGAAGAAAACAAGCTTTACTCAATTTTTTGCAGACTTCGGCAATGTGTGGTTTCCAGTTAAAATTTTCATCAAGGATAACGCCTAGGTATTTTATCGAATGTACTCTTTGCAGCGCTGAATTGTTTAGTGTGAGTGTGCATGTGTGTTCCTCAAGGGTTTTGCGTGGTGAAGTAAACACAATGTACTTGGTTTTCTGTGTATTTAATGTTAGTCTATTTGAAGAGAACCACTGGTGGATATCAACAAGCTCCGAGTTCACGGATGCTATGGTATGGTTAAAAGAATCTTGAGCGCATATGAGAGCTGTATCATCAGCATACATAAATATGGAAAAGTTTTGTACCACGCTAGGCAAATCGTTAATAAACAGCGAGAAAATATTGGTCCAAGAACAGAACCTTGGGGTACTCCTATAGTTGTATTAAGAAACTCTGATTGGGTATTGGCTAATTGTACTGTTTGTTTACGGTTTTCCAGATAGCTTTTAAAGAACTCAAGACACATTCCACGAAAGCCATAGCATTCTAGTTTATTTAATAATATGTTGTGGTTGACAGTATCAAAGGCTTTTTTTATATCGAGAAATATACCTACCACTGTTCTATTGTTATCTAAGTGAAAATTGATAAGTTCAGAAAGTGACAAAACAGCTGTGTCGGTTGACCTGCCCTTTCTAAACCCATGTTGACAGGTTGTAAGAATACTTTCGTGTTCTAGGAAAGACATGATTCGTTTAACTATTAATTTTTCAAACACAATATTTATGATACTTAAAATGGAAATGGGACGGTAGTTTTCTGGTATGTTTTTGTCACCGGCCTTGTAAATCGGGATAATCTTTGACAACTTAAGAAGTTCGGGGTACGTAGACGTATAAAATGATAAATTAAAGATTTTTTCTAGAGGCACACAAAGGATGTCAATGCATTCCTTTAGCGCTAAAGAAGGTATATTGTCGCATCCGACTGAAAACCTAACTGGCATACCACAAACTACAGCCACAATTTCACCAGCCGTTATATCAGTAAACTTAAATGTGTTAGGGTTACGAGGAGGGTATTTAATGTATTCTTCGCTGATCGCCGTAGCCGCCAGTCGAGAACTGAAGGTGCAAAAGTAAGTGTTAAACGTCAAAACTAGGGTACTTAATGATATTCCGAGAACCTCAATGTCTGGCATGGTCATATAGCTTGCAGACGGTTTAAGAACCGAAAAGTGGCCGCAACGCGAAGCCGACGCCACGAAAGGCGCCAGGCTGCTAGCGAGCGAGCGAAGGGGACGCCGACGATAACGGCGTCCAATTTCCACCAAATTCTTCGAGCGCGCACTAGTACAGTGCAGCGAGCGAAAGCGGGGTCGACGCCTCGAACGGCGGCGAACTGCTTACGAGCGAGCGTCGAGGAAGCCGAAGGTCACGGCGACCGATTTCCGCAGAGTTCCGAATCGCAGCTAATGTCGGCTAGCTGAAGCACCCGCCAACCCATGCCGGTGCATTTCAAGCGCGCGGCATACAATCGAGCTCGTTGCTACCGCACAGCGTTTCGGACGAGTCGCAAAACAGCGGCGAGGCCTTCTAATATTGCTAATATCGCGAGCTCGCAGCTCATCACCACGGCGAATCGAACATCCGGACAGGCGACGACAACGGCGGCCAATATCCAGGCGGTCACAAAGCACAGGCCAGACCACGCCCAAGCCGGCCCTCGCGGTACATTTCGTGCGCGCGATATACAACACGATCGAGTCCGTTACCGATAATCGCGATCAGTTTCGCGCACGCGATAGGTACGGCAGAATAAAAAGCGATCACTTACTTGTGAAAGAATCCAGCGCCGATTTGTGCCCCGAGTCAGATTGAAGTCCGATAGGCCTACAGTCTTCTCGGCCGCCATCCCTAGCCGGTGGCGACGCAGTGCCGTGACTGCGCCGGAGATATACAGCGCGGCGTCGCGACGTGTCGAGAGCAGCTCCAGACTTCGTGGGTGTGGCGAAACGTAAAAGCAGCCCGACACACTCATCCACGCATACGTCTGTATCATAGGCAGCGAGCCGTAGGTCCTAGATCGGCGAACTCCGAGCGCGACTTAACCGGCAACACGCCAGCTCAAACACAAGATGGAAGACTGACCCGTGCGAGGAGGACGATTAGCTCCCTTGACAACGGTTTGCACACGGAACGTATCCATGCACACGGCCTGCATCTCCCGCGCCGTTCGTCCCTTTGCAGACTAACTGAATTGCACACGGCACGCATCCCTCTCCGCTTGCTCCTACGACGGTCTAACCGTTCATCTGCGGGCCTATTGGGCTCCGTTACTCCTCGTTCGGGGTAATTTTGCCTTAGAGTGTACATCACGTAGTCCGACAACAACAACATAAGTTTATTGCCCTTTCGTTGAACGACACAGCCTCTAAAAACGTACGATGCCCTCGGCGCATGTTATGTACGGCGCGTCAGACGCCAAAAACAAAAGTTCACGTGTGTTCTGAGTTGACACAATGAGTAAGAAGCAACAGAGCGCACATCCGAGAGCTTCGCATGCAAATACCATGCATTAGTGATGAGCAATGAAGCGGACGTGTACGTACACATGAAAAGTGACACCCGGTACTTTCCGCAGTGCACGCGATTTGCACCGGGTATACGCAACCACACGCAACAGCTGGGCATTGCGTAGCTTTCCTAAAGAACACACACAAGGAGCAGCATGCGTGAATAGACTGCGCCGCGGCGCTATGGCGGCGGCGCCGCTTGCACGGCGAAAAAAAAAAAAAAAAAAGGCTCGAGTCGCGCATGCGCTTGCAAACGACATCACGGAAATCGCGAAATGTTTCGAGGCTCCTTCGCTAGGAGGCGATGCGGGTGTTTGCGATGTGGAGGCTTCACGAATGTGACGTCATGGCCTCTCCTTATTTTTTCTTCCTCCATGTACGAGCCGAACAATCACTTGGAATGTTCGCGAAACCGGGAAGGATCCAAACGAGAGACGACGGAGGGTAGGACGGTATGGTGCAGTCTGTGAAGTTATGTTGTTCATGTGAGTCATGTAATGCGTTCAGTCGATCTTGGATGATCGAGTGATGACACCATGGGAGCACTGTTTAGAAGAGTGTCGCCGAATGACGGTGACCAGAGCTGGAGTTCGTTTGAGTGTTTCCTGGAAGCGAAATATTCCAGAAACGTTCGAAGAATTGTGGGCTGCACACGTTTGGTGAATATTCAAGGCCTTTAAGTGTTCTTAGATAGTTTCTAATGGATGAGAGTGCATTTGTAGCAACGGTAAGTTTGTTCCCGTTGTGTTAAACAACATCTAAGCGATGTTGTGAGTTCTAATTGATACCTGCCGAGTGTGGATGTTTGCGTGATGCTTGTACTGCTTTAACTGAGAATATATTTTGTTTGTGTTGTCTACTCTTGGCTCTAACTCTTGCTTTGGACCACAATCTGCATTTGTTGGCGCACTAACAGGACCAACATTTAAATTTTGTGTGTTTTCGTGATGCCTTTCGGTGGGTCGATGAGTAAGCCCTTGGAATCTGCCCGGCGACGGCCTGCCCATTAACGGGATCAGTGATTGAGTGACATTTTTCATTTCAGGTGAGTCAAAGGGCAGCATTCATGGAGAGTATTGAGGCCCACTCTACAAAACACTGGTACTCCTAAGGCAAACTGTTCACATATGCGGGGTAATCGGCAGTTCTAATAAAGACTTCAATATTCAACCTGCAATGTGCAACTATAGAACGCGTTATCTACGGCCTGGTTGGAGTAAGTGTCTGGCGTACAAACGCGGCTGTCGAAGCGCTTCTCCGTGAACAGCTGTACCAGTGTGGTGGCGCCAGAGCGGGCGCAAGAAGGACTAAGCCCCGCACGCCGTTTCGGCACCACGCAGCAGGCCGCACCTTTTCTTTTTTATGTAGCTGCCGTGGTCGTAGCAAAGGGCGCATTTTTTTTGGAGCCTGGTGGCACAGATGTCACCGCCCCGTTATAGGCCTCCAATGCTCAAGTTTGCGCAGCGCCGTCAGCCACCCCAGCGGAGAGAGGGGAAAACTCCGGTAGCTGGGACGGGTCGCTCTTGCTTGGTTTTCCCATCGCGCGCGCGGAGAACGTGCTCCCCGGGGCTTTTATCTCGCATTTTTCACGCTATGGGTGCCGTTCCTTCGTCGTACTCGAAAGCAGGCACGCAGTCCTGCTGCATTGCGAGCTGTCACAAAAGTTTAAAAATGTCGAAGAGCCGAAAACTTCCTGTCATGTTCTACCGTTTCCAATGCAAGCAGTCCGAGGAGCAGAGGCGTCAAGAGTGGACTATGGCAGTTCGCCGCGATGCTTTCGCGGTCTTGTCACCTTGAGGCAGTTTTTGTCGTACACAGTATTACGAACTATTAACGGGGAGAAACGCGATGGTCGTGCTCATTTGAAAGGGAAGTGCGTTTGTGAACCGAAGTTACAACAAATAGACAGCCGCTGTACGTTTAGAGATTGCGCGCTGGCTTTCCGAGTCAACCATTTGTAATGTTACAGCAGCGGAGCATTTGAGCTTATTACACCACAGTTTAAATAACGTACCGTGAGTACTAAGTGTTTAACTCAGCTGATTGCGGTACATTTCCCGTCGCGGCTCCCTGTAAACAGAATTAAGCTGTATGTTTGCACTGAGCGTTTATATTGGCCTTGCATGCGACACGCCGTGATTGCTTAGAAGGCTGAAGTGTTGCGCTGCTAAAATCGTGGTCATGGGTTCGATTCACGCATACAGCAGCTGCATTTCGATGGGAGCGAAATGCACTAACACCGGCGTACTTAGATTTACGTACACGTTAAAGAAACCCAGGTGGCCGAAATTAATCCGAATTAATCCACCACGGCGTGCCTCGTATTAATGTCATGCGTTCGGCACGTAATAAAAAGCCTTGCATGCCGCTTTGGAAACGAGCTGAAAAAAGAACCAAGGTGGCAATTAAATTTTCGATGGCTTCGCAAATGCAGATGCGCTTATTATTGGGCACAAATCTCGGCATAATCATAAACATGCGCGATCCCAGTGGGTATTGTATAGTATCAGGGGCGTAGCCAGAAATTTTTTCGGGGGGGGGGGGAGGTCCAACAATACTTTATGTATGTTTGTGCGTGCGTTTGTATGTGTGCGTGTACATATACGCAAGCAAAATTGAAAATTTTCGGGGAGGGTTTGAACCACCCCCCCCCCCTGGCTACGCCCCTGTATAGTATGATGCTGACCAAGCGAACTGTCGAAACAACCAAAGCGACATTCGAATAAGCGAACACGGTGCGTGATCAGGCGTCGATATTATTCGAAATGAAACACGCCTCTGCAAGAAACATGCGTCGTCGAAGTGGGCATGAAATATTTATTTTTTGTTTGCGTATATCATTATGCTGTCAAAGGGAGCTCTAAAAAAATACAAGGCGACATTAAACTTGCGATCCGACGTTGTTATCATTCGATGCAAACCTCGCCAAAAGTGAAACTCCCACAAAACTGAACACTGCGCATTGCGATGCAGCCAGTGACTCAACAGGGCAGATGTAAATTTATGCTCTTCACACTGAGCTCATAATAAATTTAAAGCCGCACGACCAACTTGGCTAAAAGTTATCAATAGAAAACGCACGCGAAAGCGTGCTGGATAGTTGCTGACAGCTCCGAGTATACACGACTGCCGCAACGAATGTGCGTTTTACCGGTAACATAATTACAGAACTCGCGCAGTCACCTCCCTACTCATGTCAAAGAAATGTGCCCGTTCAGCATCTGCACGCACGTAGCGCTCGCACAAACAGCATCGCCCTTGACGACCTGCTCGGTCCCGAAAAGGTGGTCGATCAACCGTCCTCCTCTGGTGAGATTCCCACCGTTAAAACGTTTTTTTCCATCTCTGGGATCTTTCTAAACCTTCAGAGCAAGCGACACGTGAAGCTGCACGTGCACGGCGAGCAGAGAACAGCGCGTGCAGGGTGCCTGCACGTGCGGAGACAGCGCAGTCAAAAGGCTGGTGTGGGGACAGGAGCGACCGGTTTTCGCAAGAAAGGCGGCGAAACGCGTGCGCCGCAGCGCCCCCTGGCCGAGCTTGGGAGGCCTATAAAGGGGACGCTCATAGCATCCATCCATCAATCCAAGCGCACTGCGAGAGGAAAGGGCAAAAGATAAAAGGTGCGTTCATGTACCCCCCCCCCCCGTAATGTGTTTGGCGGTAGCTCAGTGGGCTACACGCCCGTCAGCCATCGTCGCCGACTGCGAGGTCATGGGTTCGACTCCCGTAAACGGAACTTTTTCTTATAGTTTTTTTTCTTTGCCATCTGATGGCATTCATTTTGCTGACGTACTTACGTGACGGAAATACGTCATGAAAGTCTTGGTGGATCCCGGCATAAAACAATTTCGTGTTAAAACGACGTTTCAAAATCAGCGTCCTGCCTTCTGTCATTCTGGAGTGGCAATATGTTTATGCCAGCAAAAGAAGCCAAAGGACACACGGCCTGTCGGACCATCACCAAGGGCCTGGCAGACCACCAGGAAAGCAAAACATGGTTAATCCCTTCGTCATAGGTATCGGTGCAACACGAAAGTGAAACGTGTCCTCGCAAAGTAGTTTAACACTAGAGCTTGCACTGTGTCTATTGGTGTTATGGAGCTATAGCACCGCTCGAACTGGACACGCCCACGCTGACATCTGCTTGTACCAGAAGTCATGCCGACGACTAACGTCCATGAACATGATTAAACTTTGTGGTATCTGCAGTAGTACACACATAGCAGGACGCAGCATATGGTGAATCCCGCGCAAAGATGCCTTCAACACGCACACATGCTCTCTTTCAAAGCGCCGTCATTTCAGGAGAAAAATGGGAAGGTATTCGCTTCCGAGGTGAGTCGATGCCAGTGCACTCGAAGCAGTAGATGGCGGAGAAACACCGTTAGTCCATTTAGAAGCGGTCCTACGCTGGTGAGGAGGCATCACACGCTGGGGCGAAAGGCGAATCGCGCAACTGCGTCGTCACCGAATGAAATCACTGTGGGCGCCGCATTGAACCGACCATAGAGTTTTCTTTACAATAATGCAGCGAAAGCCTCCACCGCGCTGAGACTATCGAAACGCTCGCAGTCGGTGCTCGTTAGTGTCATGATGCATTATTCGTGGCCTCCGAGATTGGCTCCGTAACGCACAGTTGCTAGCGTTGCTGAGGCCGTTCCATTCGCACGCTGAGAGTGTAATCAGAGAAAGTGGTGCCACAGCCAGAAGAACGTCGGTTATGGGACGCCGAACTTCTTTACTGAGCCTCGCCTAAGGTCGCCATCCCGCGGAATGTTAAAGAGCTAACAAAAAATTCCCACCATATCCACGAAGTGAATGATGTTAGAGGAGCTTGCTCGGAGACAATCGGGTAAACCGTGAATGCTCCGTACAATTCCTCTACAGTCATATAAAGACGTGACACGTTTTTATAGTAGCGATTGTGGTCAGGTTGATGTGGAACCACCAGCGGTCGCAGACCTTGCAGCTGTGACCGAACGTGTGGTGAAGGAAATCGCGCTTGAAGCGCGCGTCGACGCCACGAACTTCAGGTAGCGAGCGCTTTCGGCTCTTGGCCGCTGTATCCCGCGCCCGTTCGTCTTCTGGTTAATGCTGTGTTGCGCGAAAGAACGAAAGCACAAAGGAAGGCAAACGAAACACGGCACATTAGGATGAATTACCAACTCGCCCAGCAGTCCGTACTTCTCAAGAGTACCTCGTCGAGGTTCTCTTGCTGCCGCTTCCGCGGTGCTTCGGCTTCGCGGGCTTGTATCTCCGGGTCCGCACGACGCTGACGTCTCTCTGCAGCTTCGCGACCTCTCACCGCAGGGTCTTGGCGGTGAGTCCGCACTGCTGCTGTTTGCGAGCCCTCCGCTCCGCCGCCTTTGCTTCTTCGTTCATGCTGTTAGTATCCAAGCGCACTGACTGACGACTGTCGAAAGAGAGAAGAAGCGCGCAGTTGTGGCCCTCTAGCGGTCTCCTATCAAACTAGAGCACGCGCCGGAGTGGAGCGAGTGCCGCATGCTACAGTTGGCTATGCTATATTGATGGGAGGTTGGCTGATGTCCCAAACGACTGCTAAGCACTCTTTTTCGGTGGTAGAGTAGTTAGCCTCTGCTTTTGCGAGACTGCGGCTCGCGTAAGCGATCACACGTTCTGCGCCGCCCTGCCATTCAACTACAATGGCTCCGAGTCCTACGTTGCTGGCGTCCGTGTGAACCTCAGTTTCCGCAGTATCGTCAAAATGTGCCAGCACTGGAGCTGTTTGAAGTCGCTTGCGTAACTGCACGAATGCCTGTTGTTGCTCTTCCGTCCACACGAAGGGTACATCTTGTCGCGTTAGTCTCGTAAGAGCTTCCGCAATTTTGGAGAATCCTTCAACGAAACGACGGTAGTAGGCGCAGAGGCCAAGGAACCGCTGAACAGCCTTCTTGTCTCCAGGACGAGGAAACTCGGCAACGGCAGTCAGCTTGTCTGGGTCTGGTCGAACACCGTCAGGGCTCACCACGTGACCTAGAAACTTGAGTTCCTGGTAGCCAAAGTAGCACTTCTCGGGCTTGATAGTCAGGTTTGCCTTGCGTATTGCTGTGAATACGCTTTTTAGCCGTGTGAGGTGTTCGTCGAACGTGCTTGAGAACACAACGACGTCGTCCAAATATGCAAGACACGTCTGCCACTTTAGACCAGCGAGCACAGTGTCCATCATTCTTTGAAATGTGGCGGGAGCGGAAAAGAGACCGAAAGGCAGTACTTTAAATTCATATAGCCCGTCGGGAGTCACGAACGCAGTTTTCTCACGGTCGCCCTCGTCAACCTCAATTTGCCAGTACCCTGACTTGAGGTCTAATGATCTAAAGAACTGAGCATGGCGTAGACGGTCCAAGGCGTCATCAATCCGCGGCAGGGGATAAACATTGCGTTTGGTGACTCTGTTAAGTCGTCGGTAGTCAACGCAGAAGCGAAGTGTGTTGTCTTTTTTATTTACTAGTACCACAGGCGACGCCCACGGACTTGTCGACGGTTGAATGACGTCATCATTCAGCATTTCCTGAACTTGACGCTTAATCGCCTCCCTTTCCTTTGGGGACACGCGGTATGGATGCCGGCGAAGAGGCCGTGCCGACTCCTCCGTAACAATACGGTGCTTGGTCACGGAAGTGCGCTGAACTTTCCATGATGTGGAGAAGCAACCCGAGAATTATGTAACAAGGCTTAGCAGGCTCTCCTTTTGCGCATCTGACAAGTCAGCTTTAACGTGAATGCGGCTGCCTAGGTTAGCACAAGTTACTCCATCCGATGAAGTCAACTCTGACGTACCGATGTCGGAGAAGTCGGCGATATCGCTGAGGAAGGCGACAGCGGTGCGTTGAGGGACGTGATGAAATTCATTACTGAAGTTTGTCAGCAGAACTTGAGAGCATTTATTCTGCAACCGAACAAGGCCTCGGGCTATGTAGATGTTCCGTTTGCCTCGGCAATGCCTTCGTACTCGTCAAATTCGTCGAATACGTCGCAGGTTACCAGGGTCAATACGCTACTTTTCGGCGGTAACGTGACGTTGTCGTCGACAACCCTCAAGGCATTGACATAACTGTCGTCAGTGATACCCGCTAAGGCGTACGCCGTGGAAAACGTTACCTGCGATTCTTGCAAGTTAATCACGGCTCCGTTAGCCTGCAGGAAGTCCATTCCGAGAATTAGGTCCCTCGAGCAATTCGGCAGTACCATGAAATCTCCGAGATACGTAAACCCACGCTTAAAACGTACTTGTGGGCTAGTTGGTTGGTCATATTCACGATAAACGGCAGCGCACGCTGGGTTAAGACAGAAACACAAAAACACGAAAAAAAGGACGACACAAGCGCTGAACTTCAACTGATCTTTATTGACCACCACAGTAAATAGCATCTTGTTGCGCATGCGTGTAGCATCTGGCAGAGCAAGTTCAATAGACAATCCCATGAGCAACAAAACCCAGAAGCCGCGATCAAATCACAAAGCAAAAGCGAAGTGATGTGGTTTGGTTTTTGGTGTTGGTTTTATCGGGTTTTTTATTTTGTAATCTTTCGCTTTTGCTTTGTGATTTGATCGCGGCTTCTGGGTTTTGTTGCTCATGGGATTGTCTATTGAACTTGCTCTGCCAGATGCTACACGCATGCGCAACAAGATGCTATTTAAGCAACTGTGGTGGTCAATAAAGATCAGTTGAAGTTCAGCGCTTGTGTCGTCCTTTTTTCGTGTTTTTGTGTTTCTGTCTTAACCCAGCGTGCGCTGCCGTTTATCGTGAGTAAACCCACGAATGCTTACTCGTGCTGTGCATCTTCCCGCCGGAGTTAGAAGATGGCCTCCTGCCGTCCGAATCTGCGAGCCAGTCCACTGTGCGCACTGTGCACACCTTCTTCAGCTTGCAGGCAAGGTCCATGCTCATAACTGAAGTGTCTGCTCTAGTATCAATTAGCGCCGTTACTTCTTCGTCGTCCACGGTTACAGTAATGTTGGATGTTACCAGTTTTGGCTGCGTCTGTGTGTCTCTTTTCTGTCGTCGATGTCGTCGTAATAGAGGATCTTCAGTGCAGTCAGCGTCAGCGGCCTCACCTCCGGAGGTCGCTGAACTCAGTTTTCCCGACCTGCAGGACTGGGCGAGCGGCGTCTCGAAGCGCCGCGTGAAAAGGCTGGGCTTGGGAACCTATAACGAGCAGGAGACGATGAAAAGGGCTCATGCCATCGATGCTCGACATTGCGACGATTCGAGATGAAGTTCCCTATTTCCAGTGCTCGCTCACCAGGTCGCGGACGAGGGGCATTCGGCGAAAATCCACGGAGACCGACAGGGCGGTAAGGGCACGTTTGGTAGATGTGCCCGGCTTCCCCACAATGAAAACAAAGGGGCCTGCGGTCCGACGTGCACCAGACATCGCTCTTCCTTGGTCTTGCTTCGGCGATGAACGGTGGGTTGCGAGGACTGAAGCCGACTTCCATCTGCTGAAGGGGGTGCACCACGCCGGGAGTACTGCACGGTGGAGGACGTCGCACTGCTTCCGCGTAGCTCATCTCGACGCACTGCCGTTGTTGTGGCACCTCGTAGTGTTGGGGAGCGTGGACAGCATGACGTACCTCGGCGCGAACCATGTCCGCAACGGAGAGCTGCCCTACCGTTGGAACAGTCATCTGCATCTTTTGTAGCTCCTCCTTGATGACAGCCCTGATGAGCTCTCGCAAGGCGCCGATGTCATTGCCGAGAGTGACAGAAGTTACCTCGCTTGATTGCACGACATCGCGGTTATACTGCCTGGCACGCGGTTGAAGGGCCCTCTCCATTGCAGTGGCTTCATCGTGGGACTCCGCAAGTGTCGCATGCGGGTTTCGAATGAGGCCGGCAAAAATTTCTTCCATGACACCCCGCATCAGGTGACGAACTTTCTTGGCTTCACTCATAGAGGGGTCCGCACGCCTGAACAGCCGATCCATGTCCTCTATGTATGTTGTTACGTACCCTTTCGTTTGGGCCTTGCACTCCGACTCCATCGCACACTCAGCTCTCTCCTTCCTGTCCACTCTGACAAAGGCGCTGAGGAATTGCCGACGAAACTCACCCCACGACGTTAGCGTTGCCTCATAGTTTTCAAACCACGTTTTTGCTGAATCTTCGAGAACGCAATACAGATAGCGGAGCTTACGCTCTTGGGTCCAGTCGTTGATGATGGCCCCCCGGTCGAAATGCTCAAGCCAGTCGTCGGCATCCTCGAAAGCAGCTCCATGAAATGTCTTCGGCGTCCTGGTTTGGTTGACGACGAGCTGCGCAGGTGCTTGCACGGTAGCGTTAGGAGGTGTTTGATTCATAGTTCGCGTGCATTGAGGTAGAAAACCGTGCTGTGGCTGGAGGCCCCGGAGACGACGACTCGCACGTACGTGCAGAGGGGTAAGCTCGGTCGGACTATTCGGCGGGCTTGCGTCTAGGGTGCGCTTTGGAGACCGTATCATCTACCGTACCCCGCACCTCCACCAGAAAATGTCACCAGGCTAACTGATTCATGGGAGAAGACGCAGGGCAAAGATACAAATTAGGAACGTTTTCTTTAGAACAAGGCCGACACCCAAAAGCGCGCGCACACACCGATCAACTTCGTTGTTCTCTTTCAAGGGGCTGGCCACTACGGTTGCCAGCCTACCTCGCGTCAATATGTGGTTCTGCCTGCGTTAATATCATCAAGGTGATCAAAGAACAAAGAGGAAGATGACTTCTCTTTCGCGCGAGCGTGCGCTGAGCCAAGCTAGCGGGAGTAATGAGCACTAGCGGCTACTATGGCGATGGACAAGCCCCGAGCATAGGGTGCAAGCTCCTAAAAGATCGCACCACGGCCGGGCTCGAAACGCGTCGGGAAACGCCACGCGCGTTGTTTCTGCCCCGTCGTCTTGCCGTGATTTCTCACACTTCAAGCGGGGAACGCGGTGTAACAGCCAGGTGAGTGTCGCAGAGCTCTTTTTTTAATATGCATGGATGCTCTGACCGAGGCTTGGGCTCAAGACGCTACCTTACGTGGTAAGGTGTTGACAAAATTACGCCCAATGAGACGGCCGTAGCAATGGTGCAAGACGTGTTGCTGGAGCTAATCGCGGAGGTCATGCATTGCTGCACTCTACGATTCCCAGACGGCGACACCACCCTTGAACCAACGTCACTGTGAGTGGAATGTGTGAGAGCGCGCGCACGTAAACCATGCGTGAGCGACCGTTGCATAGTGGTTAGAGCGTCCGTCACCTCTCGTCGGGGACCTAAAGGTCGTGGGTTTGACTGCCGCGCACAGAACTTTTTCTAGTCTTTTTTTTTCTGTGCCATTTGATGGGGCGCATTTTGTTGACGTATTTACCTCACGAAAGTACGTCATGAAAGTGTTTGTGGACCCCGGCATAAACGTCTGGGTGCCCTCGTGATTGCCTTCGTCCTCGTGTCATTTCGCGCTTCTTAAAAGATGAACTGCTTCCAACTAGGCGAAACAGCCGTATTGCCGCCTCCTTAACTTGGTAAGCCCACGATCTGCACACAACTACTACACTTACGAAAACACGTCGATCCAACTCGTAACACTTGGATCAAAGCCAAAAATGCCGCACAGAACTACTCGCTCACTGCTTCGCATAAAACCGATTTCCACAAGGCGTAGGATCTCGCAAATGTTCATGTCATAACCACACCGTCCTATCTGTCAAACCCTTTTACCCTCCCATGGCAGCAATTTTTCTCTGCGCCAAGTTAAGAAGGCGAGCCCGAGAGCACCCAGACGTAGGCGGCTGATAGATAGATAGATAGATAGATAGATAGATAGATAGATAGATAGATAGATAGATAGATAGATAGATAGATAGATAGATAGATAGATAGATAGATAGATAGATAGATAGATAGATAGATAGATAGATAGATAGATAGATAGATAGATAGATAGAAACGCTCAAATTGCCTTGGGTTTGCTCAGAAATGCTTCGCATTTAAAACAAGTTTATTTCATGTTTTGTTCAAGAAGCTGTACTGAATAATTTAACTTATAGCAACCTGCAATATTGTCTGCAAGGGTTGACGCTTGGGCAAGTTGGTGTGGATTTATTTCAAAAAGTTAGCAGCGCAAGAACGATTAGGAAAGGACGAGACAACAAAGGTAAAGAGCGCTGACTTCCAACTAGTCTTTATTTCGATAAGAAGTGCATATATACATGGCAAGGGAGAGGGCGCTAGACAAGAAAAGAAAGTGCTCCCTCTACTTATGTATGAAATCGGCTTCAATAATTTCGGCTTCAATAGATAAGTGCGTCAGTGCTCCCTCGCTTATGTATGAAATCGGCTTCAATAATTTCGCGAGTTAGCTGATCCCTATGCCTCGCCATCACTTTGCTCTGATTGAAGTCGGGTGTACACCCGCAGTCACGGCAATGAATGCCGATGTGACCCTGGACCGTATTGAAGACATTATTGTGGTGTTGGCGCAAGCGGTCATTTAGGCATCTGCCCGTTTGACCGATATAGCTTTTCCCACACGTATGTCGGTCAAACGGGCAGATGCCTAAATGACCGCTTGCGCACTTCTTATGAAGCCGATTTCATACATAAGCTAGGAGATAAGTGCGTCAGTGCTCCCTCTAATGCGCTTCTAAATCAAGAAATTGATTACCTGGCTGGGTTTTAGGGCACACGTGGTGATATACGTGCTGTATTGGAGATGGTGAGGCAACGATGGCAGCACCTGTACATCCTTTCTTTCTTTCTTTTCTTGTCTAGCGCCCTCTCCCTTGCCATGTATATAGGCACTTCTTATCGAAATAAAGACTAGTTGGAAGTCAGCGCTCTTTACCTTTGTTGTCTCGTCCTTTCCTAATCGTTCTTGCGCTGCTAACTTTTTGAAATGCAATATCGTCCTCACACGAATCAGTTTTTCGCTTCTTTTTCTCGTTTCCTTGGTTCCCAGGCTAGTTTCGTCATATGTTCTGTCTCTCAATTCGCCAGATAATGGCGATGGCCGAGTTGCCCGTTCCGCTTATAATAAGCGGACTGGGGCTTCTTTTTCGCCGAGTCGCTTGTGGAATTTTGCAGGCGCTTGTCGCGTTTTTTGGGCTTATTTGCATTTTTCCAGCAAACCTAGTTATTTGTGTGATCGTCACGTTCACTAGTAGCGCGTTTCACGGTGACTATGGGTAGTTGAGTGAAGCATACTTCGGGAGAATCAAGAAGTAACGTTAATCACGCACTGGCAAACGTGCATTCAACCCAATGCAGACAATCTCAATACGCGCTTTCGTTCATACTTGCGCATAGTTTCGCTGTACAAAATAATTAAATTCATTTTTTCGACTCCCCTTCGTATTTGAGTGACATCTTTTTATTATAATTCAAATATTTTTAAGAATGGGAAATTTCAATAAATTTCCCCTTCTGTTTGGGCTTCCTGTGTGATGAATATTTGCGTGTAAGCGCGGCAGCATCTGGCGACTCTGGGACTCTGGTCGATGGTGGTCGATCTCACCGAGCCACATCACAGTGTCGCTCCTCGGTGGTACTCCGAAAAGCCTTGAGAACGTTTGCCTTTGAAAGATAGAGCTGTTTCAAAGGTGGCAGTTCTCAGGGTTTTCATTCCAATGAATATAATCCATTGTTTTCTCTAGGACTCCCACGGCTCATCCGCATTCTGTACAGACGCAGTTACCCGTAATCAGGGTTTGAAGAAGCTCCACGTCAATCAAAGCGTAGCCATTGTCACTACAGGTAACATTTTCTCCTTGCGGCAATGCAGGATGAGGACGAAGCTTACTTGCTGAAGTGCTCCCAGTCTTGTTTCTGTTAGTAGGCGTAGCGTTCCATTTTCAAATATACTGCGCTTTCTAAACAGTTTTTTTCATTTGTCAACACGAAGCTAACTTTTGGCGCCACAACAAAATCAACAAAGGCGCAACTAAATTGAAAATAAGAGCACACAACCGCGTCACCACGCGCATCTCTCACACACAAGCCAATTGGACTCGGTAAATGCCACTCGTGTTCAACAGAACATGTGCCTTTAAGTAGCCAGAATAGTTTTTTTTAAACCTGCTACGCCCACACTAATCACCAGTTTCCATTTTTTTTTTCAAGTTCACTTGAGGCAGAAAGCTCACGGTCTGAGAAAAGGGGGCTTGGCTGCTCGTCAGTTGGTCTCAAAAACCTGGTCGTCCTGACTCACTCAAAACGCACAAAAATGTGTCGGGCACTGAACATTGTGAAGGACGGCCTTATCATTCTGAACAAGAAAAAAAAAAACAAATTTCGCTTTTTTTTTTAATTCTACCCTACCCTGTGTTTTTAATGACGCACACTGTCCTTAGTGACCTTTAAGAGCGCTATTCTCAGCTTTGTGGGGGAAATGAGGGACATCGGCTTTAGAAGCTTCAATCAGGAGGACAGAACCAAAATCAGTCTGGTCTCTGTCCCGCTCACTAGGCAACACCCAGCAACGAGACGGCGCATAAAGTGGCCCGAGCGTTAATAAGCCGGGCTGCCCCCCCTTTTTTTTATTACATGAATAAAGGAGAGGTTGCTGCCAATGCATGGCGCCGGCTTCTCTTCTTCTCTTGCACAATGGTTGTCGTCGCGTAGTAGAAGATAAACACAAGACTATACAAAGGCACATAGTACAGCACTCAGTCCAAGTTCTTCAATAGAATACTCTGTCCACTCAACGCAAAAGTTGACAAAATACAAGTATTCACGCGACTGAAATGTTTAGACGAAATATAACAAAATATAACAGTTCACTAAAATGTTGCCGTAGCCGATCATGTCACTAGGGAATTGTTGCCCCTTCCAGAGAACCGAACCCCCGATCGGACAGTGACCTCCAATAACGAGCTTAACAATCTCTATAGGAATGACAGGAGTATATACCATAAACCATGACGGCAGAATGTACCCTAGACCACACAGAAACCGCACGAGAGCGCAGGCCACGATCCCCCGGTGAACTCAAACATCGTTGCCACTCCTCATCGCTTTGCGATATTCACAGGGGGAGAGGCTGGCCGAATATGCAAAAACTGCGATAAAAATACTCTACCAAACCACCCACACTAATTATCAATAAATGCATAAATAACATTATCAACGAATAAATAAATAGACAACTAAACAAACAAACAAACAAATAAATAAGAACTCACAGGGTCCCTTACGCATTCCCTTAAGACGACTCCAAGGCAAAAGCCATCTTTTCTTTTCTTCTCAGTGGATGCATTGATCCTCCCCCGTCCCCATCCGAAAGCTTCCTGCACTGCCTCCATGATCGGAGGCTTTGCAAGCTTTCTGCACCTCGGCTGGTTTTGCACTGCCTCCGCGATCGGCCCAGCTTTGACCAAGCAACGATGCCATGTGGTGACACCATCATATTATGTCACGTTATGAGACGTGATAGATTTTGGCGATCTGTAGAGCCATCATGTACGCCATATTGCGACGTCATCACGTGGTGATTTTCGGCATAAGGCGTGTGGACGCCGCCGCAGCCGGTCAGTTTTCGCGCTTGATGAGGCAGCTAAGGCTTTCGCCTTTATAAACAAATAAAAGACTAAATAAATAAATAAATAAATAAATAAATAAATAAATAAATGCCGGTGGGCCGAGAAATATCTGCCGTGCTCGCCCCATGTGCTTGAACCATTTAGTATTTCGTGCTACGCAGCTAACCGTTGAAAATGGTGCAATTTTGGGCATGTCGGTAGAACATTATGAATGTGGGAACACACAAGCACTGGCGAAGAACACAAACACAGTGCTGTGCCAGGCGCTGTCTGTAGCGCTGCTCTTGCATTCATTCTGAGCTAACCGTTGTTTATTTATTTAATTTATTTATTAATTAATTTATTTATTTATTTATTTTTGATAGCGAAGCTTTCTTGGCTCTTCAGACGCTTCGGTTTGGTCTGGGACGCGCTCGCCTTTGGCTCAAGTTCATTTTCAGTTCACGAGTACATATACAGCAGTCGCATAATACTTGTGCACACACAATACTGAAAGCGGGACTGCCGCTTGTGAAGGATAAGAGAAGGGTAGCTCTCTTCTTTCACACCACCTTCACCCCCCTCCAACGAGCTGCCCCACGCTCCTTATCCAGCATTTTACGAGGGTTATTCAAAAAAGGCCATTTAGTCCCCAAAAATTATATATTCGTTAGTAAAAGTCTTTATTGGCTGGTTTAGTTTAGCACAAGAATACTTCACTTTTCTACATAATCACCGGTAAATTCTAAGCAATTTTCGTACCGCTGCACCACTTTCTTTAGTCCCTCTGCATAGAAGTTCGCCACCTCGGAATTCTTTGTTGTTTGAGTTGGTCGAGAAGCATTTTAGTACCCACCTTGCACAAACTGTGATATCTGGGCTTTTCAGTTACAATCGTGCGAATTGTAGTGCGGCGGACAAGAGGAAATTCATCCGACAGACGACTAACTGTCCGTCCTCGATCTAATCGCAATGCCCGGTCCACTTGTTGAACAGCTTCATTGGTCTGGATTCTGGCCATTCCACTCCGCTCTTAGTCGTGCACGATTGCACGGTCATTTGTGAAGTTTAGACATGATTTTATTACCTTTCTTTGACTCAACACTTCATGTCCATAAACTAGGCACAATTCTGCATAAATTTTGAAAGCTGATGATCCTTTTGCAAGCAAAAATTGACTTACAGCTCGCACTTTACAACAGGCGGGAGCAATGATTCTCGCAGACTATCGTTTGCATTCCCCGACAAGCAGACGACTACTGAGTCGGAACAGTAACTTGAGTACCTTCGCGAAGATGTAACAGATGGCGCTGCACAATTAAATCTTCACTGTAATGTGTAAATATTTAATTATTAGCAAGCGGCCCTTACTTTTTAACAGCCCTCATATATGCGGGCCGCAGGTGGAATGAAAGAAAAGGACCGAAAGAAAGATCCGTTTGGCAGGATTCCAGCTGCGCCGGCGGCGGAGAACGTTACGCGCGCGGCACGTCCCCTGCACGAGGAAGGCGCGCGCTCCGCAAACCTTCCCTCGCCTGAGAACTTCGAGCACGCATGGCGCGTGCCGCGAAGGAATAGGCTTCATTTGAGTAGCGGCGAGGGAACTCGCCGGTGATAGGGCTCGCCGTCGACGTGCGGACTCTACCGTGTCGATGAAGCGAAGCGCCAGGGACGAGTCGGCAGTCCAGCGAGCTGCGAGCCGAGAATCACCAAGTGGGACTCCTGTGGTGCCGAAGGAAAACGATACCCCCGTTTATAGCGGTGCACCTGCGACAGCGTCTTCGGCTGCAGGAGAACAGTGGTGTAAGAAGGACAACCCTGCAGGCACGCGACAAGCTTCACCTTTGCTACTCTTCTCTGCAGGATTATTTTCTTTCTTTTTTTTTTGCAGGGTTGGTCGGGCTCAGGCACGTTCCGAGAAAGTAGTTTTCTTGTGAGGTTCCGCTCCAGCTAATATTTCGACTCGGGCAATGTTTCTGTTTGTGTTCTGTTCCATACAGTGCATTTGAGAGCTTTTCTGTTTTGTATTTTTTGTTTTATTGACAAGATTGCACTGTGGTCACCTATGTTTCGTTCGGTTCACCTGAATAACATACCCATATTCGCCAGTCTATTCTGTGTATATTTCTCTTTCTGTTTATTGTCATTACTTCTGGTTTCATCCTTGCGTTCGGCCTGCCACTCCTAATTTCTCCAGGGAAAACTTTGAAGCTGCCTTCCGGGGAGACTAAAGTAGTTCTGGGTAAATATAGCTAGAGGTAGCTACATTTTCAAAGGAAATTTATATGCGATAACCTCCATGTTTCGGAAATACCCCTGGAGAGATCGCCCTTTATCACAGGCCAATCAAGAATGACGCTAACACCGTAAAGAGCGCAGCATTGCTGTCACGAGACTCTGGTTAAATTGCTGACATTTACCCGGTGTCAAATTACGTTGGCTTGTAGGTATCATTCAGGTTCACGGCACCTACGTCGGACGTCGAATTGTTTTACCCGTGAGCCATATCAAGCTCATGAGTCAAATAATACGACAGTAGCAGTTCGAATAATGAGCAACAGTTTGAATAATAACGAATGAGTCTAGCAGCTCCCCACTTGAGCGATAGAAAGTCACCCCACTTTCGCGCATAATGAATATCGTTTATCGTGCACTCAAATAACTACGGAGGCTTAGCCTATCCATCAACATCACCGTGCAGCGTGCATCGACGTGTAGCCTGAGATACTGCGTAGCTGGTAGTGACACCTATCCCAGGAAGGCCTAGTGCGCGTTTTGACAGATGCCGCATAGGCGGCGCCACGGGACTCGGCGGCTTCAAGGGACACCGTGGAAATCAATACGCTCGCCACTCCTGATCGAACGGAGGCACCAACCTTCGCTGGACAGATTCCGCCCAAATGGGCTGCTCGCTCCTTTTTCTATTTCAGTACGGATAAATGGAACCATACTTAATACTGCAACTAAGTTGTTCGATTAAAACACATAAATTACAAATTATGCTTTCCCAGTGTTAAAATATACACTACCTCGCACCCTTCACACATTTAATTTTCATCCGCCAGCTTCTTCCTACGTAGCACGTCCTCTTACTCCTGAAGGAAGATCTAGTCGGCCACCTAAGCAAGAACAGCAAGTTGTTTTAGCTTACTATGGATGTCAAGAGCGCCTTCGAGAATGTTAGCCATAAAGCCATACTTCAAAATATCTAAGACACCGGCTGCGGTTCAAGGACCTATCGCTATGTTCGAAACTTTCTCACCGGCCGTACGGCTTACGGTGGAAATATCCAACCCTACAGAGTAACACATTTGAGCTGCCGAACAGGGGCACACCTCCAGGCTCTGTCGTGTCACGCTGCTATTTAATGTGGCGTGGCTTCTAGAAAACATACCGGGCCTGCGTCACTCCATCTACGCTGAAGATATTACTCTGTGGACGCTGGGAAAGCGCACCGGAGAGCAAGAAACCTGCCATCATGAAGCGGTCGATGTCATCGAGAAATACCTCGACAGACGCGGCCTCCGTTTCCCACCTGGAAAATCAGAATTACTTGTGCAAGACCCGCACGCGAGGAAGACCTCCAACCTGCGAAGGTTGGAGGTCTTCCCTTCACGGAGTCCAAATGGCCTCGCTTCGAGTACTCGGATTGTACCTCCACCGCGACGGATCAGGAGCTGCCGCGTTTCCTCGACTTCAACACACAATTTTCCAAATCTCGCACCTCGTAACGAGAGTCGCCAACCGACGCACTGGCCTGAAGGAACAAGAAAACCTAACAGTCGTGCAAGCTCTTCTAACAAGCCAAATCACTTACGGAACGCTGTACTTCGCTCTGAAGACATCTGACAAGCTGAATGTGCTCATCCGCAAAGCTACGAAGCTCGTAATCGCGCCAGCTTCGATGGAGTCGACCACCAGACTCCTCGGAATGGGGCTACACAACACTTGGCAACAGCTGGTAGAATCACAACGGACCAGTCAACTCGAGAGACTGAAGCTCACGTCGACGGGCAGATCGGTCCCTGCGCGCCTGGACAACGGGAAGCGCTACATCTGCGAGGTGGACCGCAAAGTGAAGGTACCGCCATACCTCCGAGACTCACTGAGCATCGCCAAAGTGCCGCGTAAAATGCATCCCGAGTATCGCCGGAAACGACGGATCGCTCGAGTCGACACGATCCGAAGAAGACACCAGCACGATCCAGACGCTCGCTACGTCGACGCTGTTAAATACCCCGGCAAAAACGCTTAGCTTTAAGCGTAGCCAACGAAGGAGGAAAGCAGCTGGCATTTGCCACCGTCAGGGTGCCGAGCTTTGAGGCGGCGGAGAAAGCGGCGATCGCCCTCGTCACAGCGACGAGTACGGACGCAGTCATAGTCTTCACAGACTCCTAATGTGCTGTCGCAATTACGCGCGAGGCCGAATCTCAATCGAGGCGCTCAAAATTTTGAGTAAGAGCAGCACTCAGCTTCCTTACACCTGCGTAGTGTGGGTGCCAGGGTACGAGGGGCTCGAAGGAAACGAAGCTGTTCTCGCCGCGGCCCGCGGTCACGTGAACCGGGCCTCATGAACCTCACCGCCTCTCTGGACCCGCGGTTAGCAAGCGCTGCAGCAGAAGTGGAGACCGTACCACCGACGTTTAACGCCCCAGGCAACATCATCGCCTAGCTTGAAGGGTGTACCCCTCACCTTACCCCAAGCTGACTAAGAAACCAGAGCATTCTGAAGACTGCAAAGCAAAACGTACACGCACGGTATCCCGCTACATCGCATCTACCCGACGCTTCATGCATACCACTGCTTAATATGCGACATTCCCGACACGCTGGCACACTTAGTACTCGAGTGCCCGTGGCGCCACCAAGACGCCGATAGCAAGCCCGCAACGATCGCACGCATCAACCTGCTCGCCCAGACGCGGGACGCCAAGACCTCCGCACGGGACCTAGACGACCAACGGGCACTCGCCGCCGGGGCCCGGGAGGCGATCGCGGCCAGAATATTCCTGGACTGACGGACCCTCCCACGTACAGTGATCCCGAACTTACGAGCTCGGGAACACAGTTTTGGCAAATTAAAAGTTTCACCATCATTAGCGCGATCGCACATTTCCTCGCGCAAAGATACGTGCAACCTATTCCCTTATAATTACTGTTGAACAAACGCTCACATACTTCCTTACAGCTGGAAAATTCAGTTCCTGCATTTCTCGATTCCTTTCGCCTCTTTCGCAAAAGCAGAAACAATTTGCAGGTTGCTGCCTTGACTATTATTATATTTTTTCCCATTGAATTGTTCCATTTGAGCTGTCATAGAATACCTACAGCTAGTAAGGTTGCTGATGATAACGATTAACGATGCCTAAGGACTTTGAAATGGGTGGGTCTTTGAAACCACCCAATCTCTGCACAATTCTCGTGGTGTGACGAGGCCTGGTGCGATTCTACGCTTCTGCCACGCGACATTACACGTGTTAGCGTTGCAACTCGCACTGTATATTAGCGCGGTAGCTTTAAAGAATTCTTTTCGCAGAAATTTCGGTGTCGGCGTCGTTGGTTGCGAGCGAGAAATCGGTCTTGTCCGTGACCAAAATATCGACGTAAATACGAATAAAGAAATATTGAAAGTTTTAGCTTCGAGTGGAAATGGAACCTAGGCCATCTGAGTGGTAAGTAGGTATTCTACCACACAGCCACGCAAGTGCTTAAAACTATCTCAAAAAAAGAAGAAACATATGCGAGTATCGTGTAGTACGAGGAATCCCTTAACGCATGTAATATTGCGTTGCAGAAGCGTAGAATCGCGCCATGCGTCGAAACATGTAAGTTGCGCTACAAGTGGGTGGTTTAAAGGACGACCCAAAGCGCTAAAGCATAATTAATTGTCATCAGCAATAGCATCAACGAAGTTTGCAGCTGCGCAAGCGTGCGTGTTGCATTACGGACACCTAATGAGTACTTCGCCAATACACAAAAGGAATAGTTATGGCCAGGGGCGTAGACTGGAATTTTTTTCGGGGGGGGGGGTTCAACCATGCATTATGTATGTTCGTGCATACGTTTGTATGTGCGCGTGTATATATACGCAAGCAAAACTGAAAAATTCCGGGGGGGGGGGGGAGGTTGAACCCCCCAACACCCCCCCCCCCTGGCTACGCCCTTGATTATGGCGTAGCGGACTCTTCGCAACCAGGCTTGTAGTAGGCATTCTAGAACCGTTTGAAACGGCCAATGTTACGCGCACATACGTTTCTATCCTTACGGCACGGTTGAGGTGTCCACCGAGAAGTCAGGCCTAGAGCACTGCACGGGCCTGATATATCGGCGCGGGCCCGGGCCCGTGGTTCCAAGCTCAGGCCCAGCCCGGGCCCGGCCCGGGCGTTCATTACTAAACTTATCCAGGGCGCGCGTGTTCATGACCAGGCCCGGCTTGGGCCCGCTACAGGATATTAGTTGTTGATGATGATTATTAATGATGCCTTGCGCTTTGTAGCGGGCGATCGGATAGAAAATCCGGTGTTTACATGCATCGAAGTGTTGCTTTACCCGCGGTGGTAGCTCAGCGGTTAAGCTGTCTCGCTGTTAAGTCCTAGGACGCGGGCGCGATTCCCGCGGCTACGGCCGTCACATTTTGATGGGGGCGAAATGCAAGGACACCCGTCTTAGCTTAGGTACACGTTAGAGAACTCCTGGTAGTTGAAATTAATCCGGTCCCCACTACGGCATGCCTCGTAATCATATCGTGGTTTTGGCTCGTAATACCAAGGAATATAAATGAAATGTACTCTGTGTCAACCTCAAATAGAAGACCGAAATCTTTATTCCTCCCATAGGAACAACCGTGATCTGGTCCATTGTCAGTTGTGTTATTCTTATAGTGGTGCGCATGTATTTACTTTGATCGTGCGATTTTGCCCTATCAGGAGGTCATCTAGCACACGAATATATATATATATATATATATATATATATATATATATATATATATATATATATATATATATATATATATATATATATATATATATATATATATATATATCTACAGGTGAATTCATGAGCATACGATCGAATCCCGGCCGCGGCGGCTGCATTTTCGATGGAGGGGAAAATGTTTCAGGCCCGTGTACTTAGATTTAGGTGCACGTTAAAGAACCCCAGGTGGTCGAAATTTCCGGAGCCCTCCACTAAGGCGTCTCTCATAATCATATGGTGGTTTTGGCTTTGGGATGTTAAACCCCAGATATTATTATTATTTCATGAGCATACAGCACAAAATAAATGCACCAGTACACTGGCGGAAAAAAATAAATGGAACTTTAACTGTTTTTCTATTTTCTTTGCTTAGCTTTACTAAGACCCAGCTCTTTATACGTGTTAGACCATGCAATGCATAACGTTCGCGTGTGCTCGACGGCCCCACTTAGGCCTTTTGATGAGCGGGCCCGAATCCGGCCCGGCCCGCAGCCTCAAGCCCGGGCCCGCAGATTCAAGCCCGGTCTCGGCCCAGGCCTGCACTTTCAAGCCCGAGCCCAGCCAGGGCCCACCGGAAAACGCTTAGGACGGCCCGGCCCGGCCCATGGGCCGGCCCGGGCCCGTGCAGTGCACTAGTCAGGATAGCGATCGAGAAAGCGTTGCGAGTGGGGCATGAGTATGGTGTCGCGTTCTACTCTTGAAGGCTGCTTTTTTCCAGCGTCCTCCAAAATTTTCCTTAACCGTTCTAAGGTTTTTTCCCTGAACCAGTTTCAGATAGCTGCGTTGCTCTGTAGTAGAACACCGGCCTACTACGTAGAAGCCCTGGGTTCGAATCCTGCTCGCACTCATGATTTTATTATTTATATCCATTGCGATCTTCCTCTCGCGAAGTACGCCGATATTGCGCTCGCGGCCAACGACGCCGACGCCGGAATTTCAGCAAAACGAGCTTTTTGACGCTATGGCGTTAAAAGTTGAACCTAATCGTGCCGGCGGGAGTCAGAAGCTCCACGAAACCTAACTGTCACAAGTTTTAATGTCCGGGATTATTACGGCAAGATAAAAGGCCTTTATTGCTGCTTAGCACTATGAGAACCGTGCAGCACCTACAGGTGGCGCAACAGGGCACTGTGCCAGCGCACCACGAGCACGACGGTGGCCCCTTCAGTTTCCATCCGCGTGCTACGAACCGTCGCCTGCACGTCTGCTTCGCCCGCGCTGGAAGTGCGTGTGCGCGAAGATAACAGCTGCAGTAAAACGTGTAGGTTCTCAGAAAGAGAGAGAGAGAGAAACTCTTTATTGGAAAAACAGAGATTTTTGCCGGCGTCAGTATATAACCGCTGGCATGCTACTCTGTGTTTTAGGCTCTCAAAGAAAGAGAAAGGACATAAATTATAACAAACAGATCATGTTTTTGACACGACAGAAGAAAGCACTGACATACGACAGGGTGTACTGAAATGGTGATGTGTCAGCATAAACCCGGAAGCGTACACCGTCGAGGTTTGTACGCACTATTTCTTATGATTTTGCCTGCTTATTACTGAGGAAACGATGACATTTGCGTCTGACTCGTACATGACCTTAAAAGTCTTAGACAACCTAGTGCGATGGGCGCATGAAAAGCGTACGTCCGCCGAACCACGTTGTAATTAGTGATGCCGTATAACAGTTGCAGGAAACTTTTTGTGCTGTTGTTTAGGTCCGTTTAGGGATGTTGCTCGGGCTGCTTGAGAGGTTAATTCTTCTCCGTACTAGCTTTACATGCGATATCTGAGCCGTCACAATATTAATGAGAACTAACAGTGCCAAAGGAAGTATAGGGGATGTTATTCGTTGTAATTAGGATAATGTGTCAAGAAAGTGAAGTGGACGAAAAGATAACTTTCCTCCGGCAGGGACCGAACCTGCGACCTTCGAATAACGCGTCCGATGCTCTACCACTGAGCTACGGCGGCGGTCATCCTCCCGTCCACTTTATAGGGTATATATGTTCATTTAAACCTAGGAGTGTTAGTCAGCGCCAGTCGAAGCCATGGCGGCGAGTGTGGAACACTCTTCTTCTGCCTGTTGGCGCCACGTAGCGCGTGACCTTTTTACGAGCTGGCAGCTGACCAATAATCCCTCACATACTACCTGAAGGCATCATGTCTGCCAGAACGAGACCCTCGCTATGAATGAAGGAAAGACGATGAATTTAAGGGCTCGTTTCTTAGTTAGACACAATAATAATAAGAACTAGCAGACGATATAGCCAAAGAAAGTACAGGGGATTTTATTCGTTGTAATTATGATAATGTGTGAAGAAAGTAAAGTGGACGAAAAGATAACTTTCCGCCGGCAGGGACCGTCCCGTAGCACTTAGACGGCGTGACGCGCGCCTTGGCTTGCGCGCGCTGTTCTGCCAAGGGGGCATAGGTCGTACAGGCGGAGTAAATATTGAAATTCGCGGTCGCCAATGAACGTGGCATCTTCCTTACTGTTCCCGTTTACGGAGACCCCCGTTCATCGAACTGTCGTCAGCGAAATAGCACGAACGTACGAGGAATCCGTCGATGGCTTTCCGCGAGCGAACGCAGACATGAGGACTGGAAAAGTATGAGCTAACTTGTGTGGAGCCCAAGTGCACAACGAACTAGCGACAGCGTTTACTTTGCAAAGATGCCCAGGATCAGTGCCTTCACACGTGGTCTGCTTCGAACCCTACGTTGTGGTTCGTCTCTAAAGCACTGTCGCGGTCGAAAACTGAACATTTTCATTCCAGGTGGGCAGCTCTTACAGCTAACTTGCGTCACAGACTATTAGCATAATCTGTGACGAAGCAATTAATACACGCCATTGCAAAGTTCCGCTAACAAGGTGACATACGCCGGCTCATGGATAGGCTCCTGCATGGAGCACGCGGGATGCTTTCGCTGGCTGTTGCACCGCAGCGTCACCGCCTCATTGCATGTTTCTTGTAGGCGTGTTCACAAACATAAAATAAATAAGATGTATATATATATATATATATATATATATATATATATATATATATATATATATATATACACATATATATATATATATATATATATATATATGTATATGATCCTCTATCGATTGTTATGAATATCAGAAATGTACTTTTTAGGAGCTGGCTCGCCAGGTTTTTAAGCTGAGGCGAAGTTTCGCGCCGTAACCTTAGTTCCAGAGGCGATCGCTACAGGCGCAGCTCGCGCGAAAGAGAAGTCTTCTTCCTCTTCTTCTCCGAGCACCTTGATGATGATATTAGCGCAGGCAAAACCACATATAGCATAGCCAACGGTAGCATGCGACGCTCGCTCCATTCCGGCAGTGCGCTTCGATACTAATAACATGACCGAAGAAGACAAGGCGGCGGAGCGGAGGGCTCGCAAGGCAGCAGTACGCGGGCTCGCCGCCAAGAGTGAGAGCTCGCGAGGCCGCAAAGAGATGTCAGCGTCATGCGGACCCTGAGATACAAGCCCGCGAAGCCGAAGCAGCGCGGAAGCGGCGGCAAGAGAACCTCGAAGAGGTACGGGTGCAGGTTGCAGCGGTCGAGCGCCGAAAGCGGTCGCTACGTCAAGTTGGTGGCGCCGATTTCCTCAACCACACGTTCGGCCACAGCTGCAAGGTCTGCGACCCTTTGTGTTTCGACAACAAACTTACCACATTCTAAAGAGACAGGGCGTGCAAACACGGACACAAAAAAGAAATCAGGACACCACAAACGCCGGCGTTTGTGGTGTCCTGACTTCTTTCTTGTGTCCGTGTTTGCACGCCCTGGCTTTTTAGAATGAATACTTACCAACTAGCTCAGCTCTCTGTTATTCTAACCTTACCACAATCGCTACTTTAACAACGTGTGACGTCTTTATGTGACAGTAGAGGAATTGTACGGAGAATTCACGGTTAACCCGATTATGTCCGAGTCAGCTCCTCAATCATCATTCACTTCGTGGATATGGCGTGATTTTTTGTTGCTAATTATATTATTAAATTCAAATCCTCAGTGTCTCGACACAATTTTTCCCAAATGAATCTGTAGGTAAGTCATTTACAAAACGTGTAAGAATAACCGGCATGGCCCATAATTGTATGCAATTTAACAATTATCTGCTCATAAAGGATATCAATGTTGTTTCTTTAGTTAGGACTTTTGCGTGCCGCACTTGGCAGTAATTACTAATATAAAACAGATAAATGTCCTTCGCCACCAGTATTAAATAGAACTGACAATAACGCCAAGGAAAAAATAGGGGATGTTATTTGTAGTAATTGGGATAAAATGAGAAGAAATGAAAGCGCCCCGCAGGGGCGTCTGCGCAAGCAGGAGTTTCATGTGTAGCGACACCACAGACCCGAGCTAACAGGGGGTTTCGACCCCTCCGACGCCTTGCCGTTCATGGCTTTGCCATGTCCGGGGAAAATTGGATACTGCGGGTTGAGTCGACGACGGGTGTTTGGACCTTTAAGGCCCCCCGGCAGACGCAACACACTCCTTTGGTAATGTGGTGTGCTGGGCCAGTTGGTGCAACATATTGTAGACTGTATGAGCGGAAAACAGCAGGAACAGAAACGAAGAACTTGACAGGACAGACGCTCAACTTACAACTGCAGTTTAATGGAAATTTTTTTAAATGCGAATGCATTTCTTAGTCGGGCTATGTGAGGCGCCTGGCGTTGTCCGCGCGCCTCTCCGCTCTCAGTCCCTCTCCCGTAGCAACAGCTGCGGGCGCGCGCGCTTATCCTCGCCCCTAGCAACCGGAGCAGGTGGTGCGGGCGGAGTAGCGGAGAGTGAGTGGAGAGGGGGAGCGCGCTCTGGCGTGTGAGGGCGCTCGCATCGCAGGAGCTCGGCGGAGCTCCCGCGTGTGTGGAGATAGTGTAGGAGAGGGTAGGTGCAGTGCTTCGCCGCTCCTTAATACTCTCGCCGTTCGCTCTCTCTCCTCCCTGCGCCACCGCCTCAATGCAGTGCGTTTGAAACGCGTTTGTAGCGTTTGTGCTGCCTTGGCACAGCCTGAAAACAGCGCGTTCTAAACGCGTTTGTGCTGCATTGAAGGCGGTGGCAACATCCCTGAGGTGATTAAGAACGCACGTAGGAAGCGCTCGTTGAAAGAGGCGCCCAAAAGAGAGACACTTGAGCGCGTCGATGTGTCCTGCTTTACGCCATTAAAATTACTACGCCATGTACTCTCGGCGCAAGAAATGCATTCGCATTTCCTTACGATTCCCTTCGGGGAGGTGGGGGCATTTTCCTCACACGAGAGCACAGAATCGCGCATGTGCAACCACCTTATCACTAGAAAGACAAGGCCAACATGAAGGTTACTTATCCGAACTGATATGTTCCGCGCTTTAACTATTTAGAAGCCTATTTCCCTATTGTTCAACGCTACCGAGGCGACACTGATGCACGTGGTTGAGTTTACTTTAATCTGTCCAGCTTCCGTGATCTCCCTGGCCAGTCTGTGTTTTGATTTGCAAAGAACATTAGTGCTTGCGAACAGCGGATTACACCCGCAATATTTGCCATGAAGAGACAAGTGCGTGCCACCTGCAAGAACCTTCGAAGACGAAGCATGTTCTCTGAGTCTCATTTAGACATCGGCCCGTCTGGCCGATGTATACTTTTCCGCAGTTCAACGGAATTCTGTACACGACCTCCACGGTACAGGGGACAAATTGCATGGCATGTTTTTTTTTTGTGCAACCTTTCTTGTACCTACCGGTAAAATAGGGACAAGCGCACTTCCGGCCTGGTGCTCGGCAGAACGAAGTTCAAAGTCGCTTGGGAGGGCACCCACCCTGTGGGAAATTGGCGGCATGGGACCGCCAGACCTAAAAATAAGGTCACCCTCTTTTTTTTTCTTTTTTTGTCCCTACCAAAGACAAAAGCGAAACGAGCTCTTAAAGTTCCCCTTCTTTCCTGCACCATCAACTAATTTCCATTGCTCCACTTGATTTTCGCGAATACATGACTGCGCTTCTCGACAGCTGTCCCTGCAGCTACATGTTTATGAGTAGAACGTGCCAGGTGAGCTGAAGGAGTGATGTAATGATGAGGAGGATGGGGGTGGGGGTGAGAGCAAAAGCATAGCGTTGTCCTGTGTAGTATAGAAAGAGGTTCGAAAGGATGTGGGCGTGGTGAGGAGTGACGTGAAGATTATGAGGGGTACACGGTAAAGCGTAGCATAATATTAATATTAATAATAATATTAATAATAATGATAATTTAATCTACATCACGCATACACTTGATGATAACGGCTTTCAGAAAAAGCTGTCATCATGACAGCTTGACAAGGCCGCAGCCGCCCGCATTGGCAACATCACATAGCGGTCAGCAAATCATAAAGATTTCAATATAAATTCACACAAATTAACTCTTATGCTTAAAAAGCTGAAATTTCAGGTCACTACGTTACAATATCTACGAACACAAACTACATGCATTCAAATTCCAAGGCAACACAGAAAGCTTAACGTGACAGTTTAAAAGCGGTAGGTATGCCACATTAACATTCTTAAGTCACAGGGATGTTTGACTTCAAACACAAAGCATACATAGAAAGATCACTGCAATTGAAATCAGCCAACTAGAAGTTAGTGAAATAATCTCTTGGTGTTTAACAACGAAAACAGTCACGAAGTTTCATGACTGAAATGTTCCCAAGCTATATGTTCTGCGATGTATTGTACAGTCTCGGTAGCCAATTTTAGTATCGTATAGTATAAGAAAGGGTGGGAAAGTGATGGTGAGCAGGGGAGAAAAAGTCACAGTTTTGCCGCAAGGACGAAGGAATGAATGTGATAGCAAGAAATCGAAATTTCACACGAAGAACCAGAAGCAGCTCGATACTTGCAGCGTGCCACTGAAGCACAAAGAAGGACGCCCTAAATGAGCGCACAGCCATGCACAGGGCAAGCGTGAGCTAACAACTGTCACAGTTGTTACTCCTATATGCTTGACCAGCACGCTGCAAGTGTCGACAATGGAGGATCAGAGGCTTGCTTGCTTGCTTGACCCTTTTATTGCGATAGCAATTATATGGACAGTCTCGGCTGGATTTTGCCGTCGCCGCCGTCATGCACCGTATATGTATAAGTATGTATTTATATATAAAAGCGCCAAAGAAAAATAATTCAGAAAAATGCTTCCGAATCGTGGAATCGAACCAGGGACCTCTTGCTCCGCAGCGAGTGGGGATGGCCACTACGCCATGGAACGCAGATCCTCCACGTAACTAACGGCGAGCGTTATATACACACCCTTTACCGCTGGACGGAGTCAGAGACGGCGTTTCTTCAATATTAGCGAGATGGCGCTAGGAGCGCGACGGGCGCATTTAAAAGTCGTCGGCGAGCTCGCTCGCTTCTTCTTGTATTTGCGCAGGGAGAACCTTGCCCTTCCGCTGTCTGCTCGCGCGGTTTTCTCGTGGTGAGGGGAAAAGGGATGTTTCAAGCTTTCACCGTGATGTCCGCGCTCATGTTACGGAGGGTAAGAAAGTAACTCGAGCTCAAGGGACGCCGCTAAACGAACAAACAGAAGGTGAGCGCGAACTATCAAGTGTCGCAGCTCGACACTTGAAGCACGCTAGTTTCCTTCGCTGCTTCGGCCGCCTTTGCAACAGGAGCGCTTTTCAAACTGAAAGTATCCATCGGCGAGCCTCACTTCGTATAGCATTAGTTTCGTGCTATCGCATTCATTGCTTCTTCCTTGCGGCGAAACTGTGACTTTTCTTGGCTTTTATTCACTACGGGGGATTGGCCATGAAACCGGCGGTTAATATAAGTGGGCATATTTTGAATTTAGACGCTCTTAGATATTTCTTCTTTTAAAGGAGCACTGACACAAAATTTCGAAGGCGAGATAAGGAGTGAAATAGATGTATGCGGAGCCATACACAACGTCTGCGAAATATCAAGGGCCAATATAGCCTAGAACATATTTAAAATCAATTTTAAAGTGCATGCCGCGCGACTGAGCGAGATGCGAGCACCTCACGACGCCGACATCAACTCGGCGGATATGTAAACAAACCTACGTCACGAGTTTGTGTTGGCTGGTTGCTGGTTGTGCCCTTGCGCTTGTGCTACCTGCCATTTCTTCCTCCGTGCCTGCGGCTTGGCGTGTTCTGGTTGTGTTCTCTTCCGCTGTTCGCTCGTCGTGCCATTTGGCAGATGTTATGGCCCGCTCACGCTAGCGGAAGCACCGCAACGGCGTGGTGCGGCAGAACATCGGCCGTCGCCACACGCGCGAGAGCTGTCCAACGTGCACGGCAAGCTTCTCCGGCGAGGCATTCGCGCCTCCGAAAAACATGGCCGCACTGCCAAAAGCGGTTGTCGTCCACTTCGAATCTATCAAGTGGCCGCCACACGCTGTGTAGCGTGTAAGCTCCGAACTGATGCTTCCATTTGCTTTGGATTCATGTCCTTAAGCTTCGACAGGAATGTATTCGTCCCGATTCGGCGCCGTTTTTGAGAGCCATAGTCAAATAATCGATGCTGTAGGGTTAACGAGTCGAAATGGGCGCTTCCGAATGCTCGGAGGACATAGATTACGCGTTTGTTAGTTGTTTCTAATCCTCCATAGCTGGCGCCACTTGACCTAGTGCCACCTTGGGGACAATTTATTTGGTTTTACGCGACGCCTTTTTTAATGCCGGACAGACTAAAACGCTCTATTGACTGCTCGAACCATGCCTGGCAACGACACGGACGACGTCCGCACTTCTAGCGTGAAAAACGCGGATCAAAAAGCAAGCACCTCGAAGCGTCCCGAGTCAGACGAACTGGCGTAGCAGACGAACCGTAAGTGCGGCGCCCGCCGTGCCCGCTCTCGCGCATCGCCTACGTCACAATTTTGCGTGCTCACGTGGCCAGCTGTGTTTACCCGTCCTCCGGAAGTAGTGCTGCCTGGCTCGGTGCTCTTTGAAACCGAAACTGCGACTGGGCGCTCTATAAACGTCTCTAAATAAATAACCGTCGCGCACTCGCGCAAACGGGGTTGGCAGCCGTGATAAGTGGATCATAAGCTATCTAGAGCAACAAAAAAAAAAACCAAGGTGCAAAATTTTTGTGTCAGTGCTCCTTTAAACTGTGGCGCGTGTAGTGACCCTTTGCGTCTCCTACCACAGGGGGCGTCTGATGTGAGGTGTGCCCGGCGCTTTCTTTTTTTTTTTCCTTCCACATCACGAGTGGGTACAGAAAAGGACCACTTTGTCGTGCGCGACTCAAGGCCAGTTTTCAAAGTGAAAGAAAATTAGGAGCGTTGCGTGATGGAAAAATTACTGCGCGAACACACACCCACAAGAGAGATGACACGGACACAAAAGCGCATATAAGGTGTATCATTCTGCCATTAAAACCAGTTGTCAGTCAGCGCTTTTGTGTCCGTGTCGTCTCTCTTGTGGGTGTGTGTTCGCGCTGTTACCCCCTTAATCTACAATATGAACCAACTCGCCCAAGGAGAAGTATTAATGAAATTCCTTTCTTATACAGTGGGCCCATCTTTCTGTGTTTCACCTTCTCCTTGCTTCACCGACCTTCTACTCAGCCACATCGTCCACACAACATGCCAGGCAAGACGTTTTGCATTTTGCATCCGAAAAGGTCTCGTCCCCAATGAAGTAAGTGCCCAGGCAGCACACAACGTCGGGCCGATATTGGTTTTACGGTGGCTGTGCGCGGCCCCACCTCGGGCCAGCGTTGCCAGCCTGGCGCCGATATCGGCGGTGCCGGTTACTTTCGCCGGCAGAATTGGGCCGACTTTGCCGCCTTTCAGCCGATGTTGGGCTTTCACCGGCAACATTGGGCCAAGTTTTCCGGCGTACTGCCGTCTTTCCGCCGATATCGGTTTAGCCGATTTCTTTCACCGGCAACATTGGGCCGAGTTTGCCGGCGTTTTGCTGTTCTTCCGCCGATAACGGCTTAGCCGATGGCTTTCACCGGCAACATTGGGCCGAGTTAGCCGCCGTTTTGCCGTACTTTCGCCGACATCGGCCGAGCCAATGGTTTTCACCGGCAACATCGGGCCGAGCATGCCGTCAATCTGCCGTGCTTCAGCTGACATCGGCGGAGCCGATGGCTTATCGACGATGTTGGAACTTTGTTTTCTCCCTTCAGACAGTTATACATGCCCTGTTGAGAACGTCCTCCTGCGTCGCGGCGCTCCAAAAGTCCTCGTCACCGACAGAGGTACGGCTTTTACGGCAGAGCTAACGCAAACCATCTTGAAATAGAGCCACACAAGTCACCGACGGACATCACCCGTAGGCGAATGGCCTCACCGAGCGGCTAAATGAAACCCTCGCCGACATGCTGGCAATGTACTGTACGTCGAACACATGACACGGGACGCCTTAATATATTCCGCACATAACCTGAAGTTAACAAGGCAGTGTAAGAAACGGCGCACATATCACGCCGTTCAAAGTAGTTCACGGAGGCCCCTCAACGACGCTGGACGCCGTATTGCCGGCCGTCAGTGACGAGAATAACCTCGACGTTGCGCTCTACCTTCAGCCCGCCGAAGAAGCCCGGCAGCTCGCCCGCCTAGGATACAATCGTAATGCAATAGGGCATTAGGCGCTTGAATATTTGTAGCTTAAGCTGCAGAATGCCGCTACATGAATTGCTGTACTAGCAAAAATAACAAAGTTCAAATATTGTACCGTGCTAATGCCGCACGTACGACTCGGGGCGCGAAGTATCGCCGACTGAATAGCTTGCATTCTCTTATTAGTGTCTGCTATGACAATGACTAACAACTATCACTAGCACAGTCACTTTTCTACCAAAAAAAGGTGGTCTTTAGAAGAATAACTGACTCAAATTAAATGGCCACTTCGTTGACCAGCTGTTCAACGCTATCAAAAAATGTTGAAACGTTATAACACATACCATTAACTTCATGGGCCGAATTCGAAGTACTTTTGTTTTGTAAATGTGTTTGCCACTGGTCGGCCGACTTGACTAATGTATCCAGCATCAAAATTCACCCAAACATTACCGAACGAATGCTTTTAGCGGAAGAAGATTTATGTGAATACTAATTCTCTGCATAAATCGAGCCTGTCATCATATTTACAGCGCTATATCCTTTCAGCCGCTGAATGTGTGGCGCGAGCGCTCATATACTACACGGACAGTTTCCGATCTCTGTGTTTACACATACTTACTCACGCGCGTGTTTGGGTCAAGCGTAACAAGCGCATTTGCTTCAGTGATGTCACATAATTTTACTTTATGAAAATAGTAAAAAGCTCAGCAAGGCGTGTTGCTGAGCTAGTTGGTTCATTACTTGAGAAAAATAGGTATGGTGCAAAAAAGACCGGACGAAGTGAAGACACGTTTTGTCGTTTGAATGTTTCCAAATCAACTAGCCCGCTGACCAACTTTAACGAACTGACAAACACGTGTTTGCCACGCGTTTGTCAGTTCGTATTTGCACTTCGTTGCCGTCCATTTTGTGACATACATATCTTTTTCAAGTAAAAATCTCGCTCAACGATTGCTTCCCACGTGCTTTCAGAAACAGTCGCATAAAATTATTATTATGGCACGTGAAATACGATGAAAAATGCAGCTCCAACGTGGTGTACGTTTTCATGTAGCGACATGCGGCAACAAGTGATGCATCGAAAATTCGAGGAACGCCTTTCTCAAACGGCATGCCCATAGACATGCTGGGGGGATCGCACACCATTGTGGTAGGCTGAGCCGTGCTTTCAAGAAGGGAGAATTCGACTTTTTTTTTCGTCTTCTTCAACCTCTACTCCCCCCTCCACCCTCCCTTCCTTCCTCTCGTTCAGCATCATTGTCGCGAAACTCGCTTGACCAGGCAGGGTAGGGTAGCTGTCCCGACGGAGGGACAATCGTAGCTGCGGGAGCAGGTTTTTTTCACTCCGACCAGCAGAATTCTTCAAGAAGTGCGGTGTGTGGACATGTGTGGTGGAAAGTCAAAATCGTGCACGAGACGGATACGCGGCAGGATTCCGACATTGTTTTCGGCAGAGATCACCGCAGCGAGAAACCAGTGGCCCCCTGCTTCCATGTTGAACTCGCTCACCTCATATAAGGCCGCGTGTTCACTACTGTTACGTGTCATCAGATTTTTGTTCTCTTCTTATCGCGTATTTTCTATTGACCATCGTGCTTTGTGTGTTCTGATATGGTGCGCTTGCATTTTTTATTCGCTCGTGTTTTTAGCGATCCAACGGGCACTTGTGAGTGGTTTTTATGCACGATTCCTTTCTGTTACAATCTTACCTTTAGATTAGGAATGCGTGCGTGTCTATCTTGTTTAGATGTAGAGTTCATGGGATCTTGTTGTACCGCTCGCAATGTTTTTCGCGTCGCGTGCAGCAGTTTATCCATCTTTTTGGCCCTTAAGTTATCACTGAAAAATTGCAATTCCCGCTTAAAGGATAACGCTAATTTAATTGCCAGTCATGTGTTGCGAATGCCTACCGTTCCTTGGTGAATTTAATAAAGGTCGAGGGGGGGGGGGAGTGCTCCTCTGCTCCTAATTAGCTCACGCGTTGCACAATTTTCTAGTCTAGTTGCCTCTCTTAATCTCGCTTTTCCGGCAAGCCGCCTAACATTATCTTTCTTTTCTTCGGGTCCGTCTTTAATCCTACTTAATGCTGCTTTCGTTTACATCTCCAGAATTTTTTTCGTGATTCGGCACCGTCGTTACTGAAAAGCGCGATATCGTCCGCAAAACGCAAGTAGCTAAGATATTCTTCGTTAATCCTTATTCCCATTTTTGCGCGTTCTAGTTCTTTCAATATTTATAGTGAATGTACCACGCATAACGTTGATGAGATTGTAACTCTACGCATAGGCGTGCGTACAGTGGGGCAGGGGGGCGGCCGGCCCCCGTAGTCACCTAAGAGGTGGGCGCAAGGTCTGCCAAACACATTGACTTAATAGGGAGGGGGGCGCCGCGATTAACCTTCGCCCCCCCCCCCCTCTGAAGGGGAACCCTGCTCACGCCTATGATTTCGCGCCTGACCCCATTCTCGATTAGGATTGTCCTGCTTTTTTGGAGGAATACGGTGGCTGTGGGGTTGTTTTAGATGTTGGCTACGGTATCTGTAGATGTTTAGATATTCCTTTATGGCATAATTATTCCGGAACTGCTGGCGTGTGTCATATCTGTGAATAAATTTGTGTTTATCACCTTGCAAATGTGTTGCTCCTTAATTTCTCAGACGCATGCGTAGTTGGTGCAGCAGGCCTTTCATCAAGTTAGTTGTGTTAGAGAAAATATTGACTTTCGTTCTCGGCCTTGCACGGTTCGACAGAATTGTGGGTCTTAATCGCACACTAAGACATCAGTGGAGCAGTCGTTCTAATTAGGCAGCATTTTTCGAATATGGCACCAATGGTAGTCGATGAATGCCGTTGGGCCGCGAATAGTCTATTTTAGCGCTGCTGATTTACAGTGCAGTAACCACAGTAATACCGAGCTGCCGTGGTCGGCACGCAGCCATTTTACTTTATAACACGTGTATCAGCCTGCCTGATCAAGTTACTTTACGCATCGAGCAACTACCGCCGGTGTCCCCATATATACTAGGTGCAGACCACGACGGTACAGTACTACCGTACTTAACGCACGGTAAGCCACCATCTCATCTACCCACCAAATTAGGTGGGTAGATGAGATTAAGAAGTTCGCAGGTATTACGTGGCAGCAGAAAGCACAGGACCGGGTTGATTGGCGGAACATGGGAGAGGCCTTTGCCCTGCAGTGGGCGTAGACAGGCTGATGATGATGATGATGATGATGAAGCCACCACTGCTAAAACATAATAACGGGTGTAAACGGTCACGCCGGCGGCTACCCGACGTCGGCGGGGCCGACACCACGCCAGCATCGGCTAGCATACATAGGCCCAATGACGGCTTGCCATCATCGGCTGAATAACGGCAGGCCCGTCTCGGACCGACGCTGGCTAGCCCACGTCGGTCCTAAGCCGGCAAGCCTGCATCGGCCCAACGGCGGCTAGCCCACGCCGGCCCGAAGCCGGCAAGCCCGCATCTGCGCTCAACGGCGGGCGTGTGGGGCCAACGTCGGGCCAATGCGGCTGTGAAAAAGTTAGCGCGGCCTGTGATTTGGGCCGACGTGGGGCCAATATCGCTGCCGGCATTTGCCGAACGTGGTGTGGCAAAGATCGGTTCCACTGGCGGCGCTTGCTGCCTGGGTGACCTCTTCGGCCCGGTTAAACCATCGTGGGGGCATGTGAAAAGACTTTGCAAAATTCTTCGATCAGAACTATGGCGACAAGTCCGACTGTTTCAGGATTGGTTGCGTCTTGTGTGTTTAAAAGTTGATCCTGAATGGCTCGCGATGAAGAAGCTCGCATCTCTGAAACGCCTAACGGCACAGCTCACGGAGTGCAGGTGGAGGTGTATCCTGAATCAATTGCTCCTGTGTACAGGAGGCAGGAAAATGCCGCGAGGAAGAAACAGTGTTGACGTCTTGGGTGATGTACACGTGCCCGAGAAGTTTATGAGTCTACTGCAGTAAGGCCCTAAATTTGGTGCTCAGCCTGGCGTTCCTGTGCATGACCTAATCGCGTTGAACCGGAAAGTGGCCGATAAAGTTACAGATGAAAATCGGGACCGCTGTTTTCTTGAAGGTGTCGAGTGCCTGCGGAAGTATGCTCCGAAAAATGCGGACCGGCAACGTAATAGTTTGTTAAAAGACGTGGTGACATTCTTCAAGACCAACAACCTGATGCTTGTCCAAGCCGATAAAGAAGGCGGGTTCGCCGTTCTACCGAAGGGAACCTACAACGAAAAAGCGATGGCTGCGATAAACAAGAATTTCGTCCCCGTGAAGAAAAGTGAAGTGCGAGTGAAAACCAAGTTCGTCGAGTTTTGTAAGCGGCTAGATTTAAATACGCTTGCGAGGGACATAACTAACAGTAGAGGTAATAGCTTGAACGCGTTTTTTACTGCCAAGACCCACAAGCCTGAATTTCCGTTTAGGACCATAGCTAGTGAAGTGGGATCGTGGCAGAGGAATGTTAGCCAGTTCTTGTTAAAAAAACTCAAAATGCTCGTGGTCGACGACCCGTTTCTTGTAAAAAAATCTGCTGATGTCGCAAAGTTTTTAGAGGGTAATGACGATGCTTCTTATGGTTGTTCAGTAGACGTGCAGGATTTGTTTTACTCTGTTCCGCAGAAGCAACTGATGGTTTCAGTGAAAGAATGCATAGAGGATAACGGTGACGTGTCCTTCCAGAACTCAGTCGGCTTGTCCGTTGATAATTTCTTGACTTTATTGCAGTTTTATTTAAACTCTACTTTTATAATGTTTGACGAACAGCCGTTCTTGCAGCGCGATGGCGTTTGCATAGGCTCCTGCGTAGCCCCTATCTTGTGTGATATTTTTCTTGCTAAGGTTGATAAGACTCTAGAACAGGTTTTTAATGGGGGGCCGGTTTTAAGAATTTTTAGGTATGTTGACGATTTTTTAGTGGTTTTAAGGAAACAGCCAGCCTTCACCTACCCCTCTACAGTAGGTGAAGTTTTATCAGTTTTTAGTGCACAAGGACTTGGGTTGCGTTTTACCCATGAACTCCCCGAACATTCGGTTTTACAGTTTTTAGACCTTAAAATAACGTTCTGCGATGGACACGCTTGCTGGGGCTACTACCCGAGGGCTAAGAAGGGATTGCTGCCCTTTGATTCGGCACATTCTAAGACGATTAAAAGAGCTACAGCGATGATGTGTCTGGAATCGGCTCTCAAAAAATCGTGCCCGCATCAAATGATGCCTAGTTTCGACAATCAGGTACGCCGTCTTTCGGCTGCAGGATTCCCCAACTCGGTCTTGACTGCTGTTTCTGAGACCCTCCTTCAAAAGTTGAAACGTGGAACGGGACGGACAACGGCTGAGGACCACCGGAAGGCCCTTAGGCCTGAGGTTGTACCGTATGTTCACAAGCTTTCCCACCATCTAAAGAAGTTGGCAAATAGGCACGGGGTCCCAATTTGTTTCTCTGCCCCCAATAAGCTGGGAAAGCTGTGCCCACGTATTTGCAACACCAGCAAACGTGGTTGCCAGAAGAACCATCAAACGCCGTTCGTCAAGTGTTCCACTGGAGTGGTCTATTGCATTCCCATGTCATGTGGGATGTTCTACGTTGGCGAAACTGGGCGCTGTGTCAACGACCGTTTGGGGGAACACGCACAAAAATTAAAAAAGCTAGATGATAAGTACGCACATTTAGTTGCGCATGTCATTAAATGCACAGGATGTGTGGCCCGGTTTGAAGGGAACATGATTCTCGGTAGGAGCGAAGACAAGACTGCACGTGTCAGTTTAGAAGCCTATCATATTAAGAAACTTGATAACAAGTGTGTTAGCGCCCCATCTCTTGCCCTCCTTGACTGTGAGTTTTATCTTCTAGATGCGGCTGTCGGGTCTTAGGTCACGTTTTCCTGCGGTTTTCTTTGGTTGGCTGTTATGCGTTGTTGGCGCTGCGGGTTGTTAATCTTTGGTATCCATCCCTCTATTTCTTTTTTTTTCATGCTTCACTTTGGCGTATATAAGGTGTAGCATTCTGCCATTAAAACCAGCTGTCAGTCAGCGCTTTTGTGTCCATGTCGTCTCTATTGTGGATGTGTGTTCGCGCTGTTACCCCCTTAATCTACAATATGAACCAACTCGCCCAAGAAGAAGTATTAAGGAAAAATTACACCATCTCCCGCTAAAGGGGACCATGAGACGATGCGAAGCCGGAGCACTTACACGATCGCGTTCCGTTGGCGTTCGTTGGGCATGCTACCGACCTCGCGTCGTGGAACGCGAAGAGGGACGCTACGCGCGTCGTAACTTCCATCTAGCCTGGCCGTTAATTCTCACAGGGCGAGCGGGGAACGCGGGCGACAGGCGGGCGAGAGGGGGGCAGCGTAGGAGAGGAGAGAGAAGGGGAGGGGACGCGCATGCGCTCGAGCTCATCGCGGCGTTGCGCAGGAGACAATTTCGGCTTGTCTAGCCCGCGTTTCAGAGGAAGAGTGGAAAGGGGGAGGGGAGATGGAAAGTGGAGGGGAAGGGGAGAGGGAAAGTGGAGAGGGAAAGGGGAGAGGGAAAGGTGAGATGGAAGGTGGAGAGGGGAAGGGGAGAGGGTGAATGGAGAGGGTGTGTGTGGAGAGGGTATGCGCATGCGCAGTAAGGGTGGTCACGCCGCACACCACCACCACCACCACCGGATTGAACTCCGCCTTAAGATACTTCGCATCTAAAACGCGCTCAGCCTCCTCCGAGATTTGCTTACCACCAGCGGTATATGGTGTATCTAAACAGCCCGCCGTTATTTCGCCGGCGCCTACATGGCGCGTGGCAGAGTTGTCTAACGCAGCGCGCTGGAGAGCGAGGGGTTGCTGGCTCGAATCCGCGGTCGGGTACTTCGGATTTTTCTGCTATATATATATATATATAATTCAAAAGAAAGTTCTGAAGGTCCGGTGCACATGTAGTTGAAGAAATGAAGGAGCACACTTACGAAAATTGCATATTTTTACTCATTTACGTTTCGGCCGTGGCACGGCCTTCGTCAGAATCGGGATGTGTATATATATATATATATATATATACATCCGGGACATGACGGCGTCGACAGACGGCGACGGCAAAAATCAGCCGAGAGTATCCATATAATTGCTATCGCAATAAAACAAGACAGGATAATAATAACAATATATGAGGTTTTACGTGCCGAAGCCACGATAGATTATGAGGCATGCCGTAGTGAAGGGCCCGGGATGTTTATGTCATTATTTTTTTTATTTATAAATACTGCTCTCTCAGTTATTGAGACATAGCAGTAGTGCATGCAGATGTTCAACACAATGAAAAAATACAATTTAACAAAATACATGATACCGAAACTCTTTTTCAAGTCTCTGAGCATCGAGTCTGCGCAGAGACCATCAAGATCATTCGATATATCCACGGTCCGCGGAAAAAAAGGAAACCTTAAAACAATCAAGACGAGCTCTAAAGGGCGTGATATTTAGAGAATTGAATCGTCGCGTACGGCGTTGCAAGCTGCAACGATAGAAATTGGCGCTAGAACACTCAAGCCGGTGTGAACTATCTTATGCAGGAGGATGATTCGATCGCAAGTGCGCCGATGGTCGAGAGGCTGCAGTGATAAAACATGCGCATGCGAACTAGGCGATAACCGCCGGTCATAGCGACGAAAAATATACCTAATTGCTTTTTTTGCACAGATTCTAACATAGCTATGTCATGTTTGTGGTGAGGTGCCCAAACAACCGACGCATATTCGATTATGGGCCTGACGAAGGTCTTGCACGCTGTCAATTTGCATTCTTTTGTCGAGTTGCTTAACGTGCGTCGGAGATGCCAAAGTTTTCGAAGAGCCTTGTTGCAGATTGTCTCGACGTGCATGTGCCATTTTAAATTTGTTGTCAGAATTACACCAAGGTATTTAAACTCCGTGACAAGAGGCAGACTGACACCATCATTAGTATATATATAATTAAGAGGCTGTTTCTGATTTGAAAAGGTCATGGCTACAGTCTTTTTGAAATTAATAGACAATAGCCAGGTTTCACTCCAGTTACAAAACAATGAAAAAACACTGTTCAGCGCTTCCTGATCTTCAGCATTAGAGATGGTGTTATAGATAACGCAGTCGTCTGCATACATTCTAAGTTTAATTTGAGTGTCACCGATAATTTTTGCTACGTCTTTATGTAGATAATAAACAAGAGCGGGCCAAGCACCGAACCTTGGGGCACCCCTGATGTGATTTGTACGTCAGATGACTTCGCGCGGTTAAACGTAACAAATTCTGTGCGTGACCGCAAGTAATCTGCTATCCAGTTAACTAGCTTATTGTCGCCAAATAATGTGCGAAGTTTAACTAAATGTTTAGCATCGCAAACCAAGTCAAAGGCTTTAGAATAATCAATAAATATGGTGTCAATCTGTCCTCGGTCGTTAAGGGAAGAAGCAATGTCGTGCGTAAATTCAAGCAACTGTGTGACAGTAGAATAGCCAGCACGAAAGCCGTGCTGTGATCGGGAAAGTATATTGTGTGCATTTAGGTATTCCACAATATACATATGAATTATATGCTCCAAAAGATTAGAGCTGGTAGAAAGTAAAGAGATTGGCCTATAATTTGGTATTATTCGCTTGTTTCCGGATTTACAGGCACGAAGTTTGCTAATTTCCACAGCTGAGGAACTGCTGCAGAGATTATTGATTTTTGAAATATTACAGTAAGATAATTATCACACCACTCTGAATAACTTTTTAGAAACATATTTGGAGTACTGTCTGGGCCAGAGCTTTCCGTAACATCAAGATTTAATATAAGGTTATGTAATCCAGAGAAGCTTGCTTCAAGATCAGGAAGAGCAGGCAGATTGCTGCATGGCAGAAATGAAGGATTGATGCCATTATCAGTAGAAAAAACAGATTTAAAGGGCCCCTCACCAGGTGACCTAACGAATTTTAGTTAGACATTGCAAGTTGTTGCGAGCCCAATAAAGAGCATTTTGCCACAAGAATTTTTCTAATCGGTCGGTTAGAAGCTGAGAAAAACAATAATTTGTAGCGGCGCGAAACCATGATGCGAGGAGGCGAGCTGCAAACCCTTGCCCCTCGCCCCGTGTAGCCTTCGCAAGCCAAATCCCTTCCCTGCCCTCTTCGGCACGCGAGCAGAAGGATCACATAACGCATACGCATGAACACGTCATGCGCACAAAATGTCACGAGCGCATGACGTGCCCGAACCAGCCCGAGCCCCCGAGACGCGAGCGGTGTTGTGGCGGCGTTCTCTGCGCTCAAGGAGGTTTAAAACCTTGTCTGCGCTTCATCTCTGCAAGTTATGCCGAATGCGCCCTCGCCGATCACTTGGCTTTTAACCTATTACTGAGCACGAGAGCTGCAACATTTGTACGGACGCGAGACTAGCGGTGTGCCGCATGAACATCTAGTTAGACGCGGGAGGATAAATGAGCCTAATGAGCGCTGGAACGCGGTAGAAAATTAGTTTCTTTGCAAAGGGTGGCGTCTGCAGGATGCGCAAAGCGCGAGAACACGAACGCGTGCGAAACTGAGGTAGATTAGTCTCGAATCTCGCTGCGATTCGCAGTAAAAATTAAACGCATACATTTCGTTTGTGTGTTTTATTATTGCTCTCAAGTTTTATTAATCCATTAAAGCAACAAATTACACAAACTACACGTCGTGTCAAATAATTATCGCAGTGTCACATGCTACTGTTGGCGACGTCAGAGCACAGTCGTCTACGTAGAGGAGCGACGTCACAGCACTACCATCTACGTAGGGCCATTCTCTCATGTACGTCATCCCCTCATTCTCTGGGCGCGCGGACGCGAGAAGAAGGGAAAGCAGCGTTCAGCTTGAAATTTGACCCATTTACGCGGCGCGTAGCGTTGCAAATTTTGGCAGACGTAATCGTGAACGCCCAGTGCATGCATTGCGCTCGTTAGCTCAAAATTGTCAAACCTGGTGAGGGGCCCTTTAAAGTAATTATTTAAGGCATTTGCTATAGCTACAGGATTTGAGCAGGATTGGTCATTAACAATAAATGATGAAGGTATAGACGATGCAGGACTAATCGATCTCCAGAACCTGGATGGAATTTTTTTCATAAATGTAGACAAAGTATTGCTAAAGTTGTATTTCTTAGCCTCTTTCATTTTAGCGCCTAATTTACTTTTCAATGTGTTAAATGAAGAAACATTTTCCCTACGCCCGGAATGAAGATTCTTACGTAAGCGCTTTACGCAACGAGAGAGTTGAATTATTTCTCTATTATACCATGGCTGTCTTGGGTTCCATTTAATATATTTTTTAGGCATGTACTTTGATTGGCATTCACGCATAATGTCCCGAAACTGAAGAAGCAGCGTATCTTCATTGCAAAATTCGCTACAACATAAAAATTCACCAAAAGATGAGGCTCAAGTGTCCAATACGGAAGTGTCGTCAGCTTTAGAGAAGTTCAAAAGAGTTTTGATCTCAGGTCTTTGAGGAGGTGTCACTGATCCCGTTAATCGGGTCGGCAATCGCCGGGCGATTCTAAGGGCTGGCGTCACGGCCCTCTTAAAACGCACCATGAAAGCGCGGACAATTTAGAGTTGGTCCTTTGGTGCACCAGCGAACGCCGGTTGTGGTCCAAAGACCGAGTCAGAGCCGAGAGTCGACAACACAAACGAAAACGAAATATATTCTCAGTTAAGGCAATACAAATAATACAAACATATGCACACTAGGCTGGTACCACTTACAACTTCACAATATAACTCAGACGGTGTTTACACAACGGGAGCTAAACAAACAAATCACACGCTACGAATGCAATCGCATGCATTACAACTATTCAACGACAGTTAGAGTCCTGAATAAACAATGGCGTATCCAGTCCACAATACTTGGACGGTAATCGAATGCTTCTCTTCAAGGAAACACTCACGCCAGCTCCAGCGTTGATCGTCGTAGCTCAACCGTCGTCGTGACTTGTCACGGCTCACACGGTGTCGTCATCGGATTCTTCCAGATCGACGATCGACTGACCGCACACCATCATAAACGTCTTCTTTGGCTAACGGAGCCACACTTAGCGTAACTTCACCATCCGGGCCGACTGACTCGCTCACTCCTTCGCTGACTGTCTCGACTTCTTCGCTGACGTCCCTCGTCGTTTGCACGCTTTTATCCCTCCTTCCCCGGTTTCTAGAAGCATCGGGAGGGTTCTTCGGCGTGCAGTACAGCTAAGGCTAGAGAAAGGGCGAGAGCTTTCTCGTATGTTCGAACCGCGGCGGCATGATCGGCGATGCGTCACCCTTTCCTTCTAGATGTTTCCAGGCGTTGCTGGGCGTTTGATCGCGTTGTCTGCTTCTGGCTCGAGTGGGTGAGGAGGATGCGGCGCGCCGGCGTCTTTTGATGCTTGTTTTTTCGCCGTTCGAGCTTCTTGGGTGACCGGCTCGCGCCGCCTGTCTCGCAGCCGTTTGAAAGCGGCCTCGCGCGCGCTCTTATTACGCGCTAATTTGTGACAGGAGGACACACTAAGTTAAAGGCTACTTCAACAGGTTTATAGTCAGATAACCCTTCGATGACTTCACATTTTACACCGTGCGATAAGAGTTGCTGGTTTACAAATACAAGGTCCAATATTGCGTCCTCGCGTGTTACAGTATCTACAAGTTGAGTTAACCTAAAAGAAACCGGCAGGTCGATCAGGGAAGCACAAAGCGCCCTGTCACGCCCGGTTGTAATAAGTAAGTTCCAGTTAACGTACGGGAGATTGAAATCTACAGCTAACAATAATTTACAATCGTACAACTTGTTACTGGCAACGTTATTATTGATAGCTGGAACAACATCGTCAGAGTTCGGAGGGCGATAGAGGACACCAACAACTATTACAATGCCTTTAATGTATATTTTGCACCAAATAGTTTCTGTGCCCGGAAAGTCAGGTAATAAAGAAAATCGAAGATTTGATTTATTAAAACTGCCACACCTCCGCCACGGCCAACATGCCTGCCTTTACGAAGAAGTGCATAACCAGCAGCAGATGTTATTTCAAGGTGCCCTCCGACACAAGTTAATCATGTCGTTTTCAACGCTTGTTCTGGTACTGTGCAATGCACCTATATCATTGCGCAAGTGGTAACGCCGAAAAGAAAGCTTGTATAATTTTATTTCACCAGATGAACTACCTTAATTTCCGACTACGGCGACACACGTAGGCTATTTTTGTGATGGGAAGTGACGTTTCTTCATGTGGCAGTGACCACAAAGACCGTGCGTTTTGATTTGCTTCACGCGACAAGTACCATGTAATATTCATATGGTGGCAGCTAGGCTATATTACTGAGCCCTAAGAAGAATAAAACCCATTTTCATGCTTTCCTAGAAACAATTAATTTTTGTTTCTAACTGATGCATTTTCAAAACACCAGGCACGACGCTAGGTGCGCTGTGGAACTGGTGGGAATGGTAATCAAACGGTACTATCCCGCGTTTTGCCTTTTGCTGCATCGGGCGCATCGACCAGAAGATCACCTGCGAAACACGCTACGCTCAGTTCGGCCTAATGCTGTCAACGAAGAAAAGAGAGACGCTTACGAAGTGACGCCTTCCGGGTGATCGGGCGGTATAACGTTTCGTCCAGGCCCTCGGAGCCATCATCATGTTGCGGGGAGCTCGGCGGTGCACTTTCACTTTGCAATGGCGTGTCCGGATACGGCACTACATGCAGGGCATTGCCACGTCGCAAGAGCTCGCGCTCAAGGTTTGTTGGATCATCCAGACTCATTGTGCGCGCTGCATGACGAACCGTGGTACCGTCTACTAGGCGAAGAACCTGGTTCGTCGTAGCCATGGTTGCAACGCCGTCAAAAAGAGCGGTGGCAAGGCACTGTGTAAAGGCCACCATGAGGCGAGACTTCCGGTATGAGTCTATCAAAGGCGCGCGGTGATTGTAAACGGTCTTTGACGTCAGCGGGAGAGTGGAATGCGAAAGGGAACCTTTCTTGTCGTCGTCTGCTCGAACTTTGAACTTTGCAGACTAATAAGCTCAGATTTCGTGCGCCAATTTTTGTAGTTTTCTGCGTTCGTGTCGGTATTGATTACTACACGCATTCCAGCGTTATATAGGGCAGTCGCAAAAAAGACGCAGGGCTCCTTTAACATGTACTCACATCGCTCAGTACACAGGCCTCTAGCATTTCGCCTCCATCGAAATGCGACCGTGGTGGGGAACCAACCCACGACTTTCGGGTCAGCAGCCGAACACCGTAACCACTGCTCCACCGTGGCGGACGACAACAGAGGGTAAAGCACGTCATAACCACGTATGGTATAGTAGAGCAAGGCGTGGGAAAGAAAAGTGAGAGAGACGAGCGGAGGCGAGTGGAGGAGGGGGGCGAGTTGGGGGTTGCAGCCGTGCAGGTGGTCAAGTGCTCAGTGCTAAATCATGCCCATGTTCGCCAACCTTCGAATCACTTGGAATTCCATCACTGAGGCTTCCCATCAGCTCCAATGTGCATTGCCATTTACGACGTTCAGTTAAATAAAGCCACGCGTAAATTGTAGAGCTACGAGAGATCGGATCCAAAAGAGTTAGCTGCTAGCCTTCCTTCGTATAACATTACAATTAAGCCTTGCGGCGAAACGGCGATTGTTTTTCTCCAACGTTGTTTCTACTGACATTAAACCCATAGGCACCGGAGCTGAATACTTATTTTTAGAGAAGTTTTGGCCGTCGTAATCATCGTCAACCTACTCTTATGCAGGACAAAGGCCTCTCTCAAGGAATTTTCACTTTACACCGCCCTGCTCGAGCTGATCGAAATTTCTGCCCGCAAGGTTCTAGTTTATATACCGCCCCCATTCCTTTTACCTATACCGATGCTATAATTGACTACCGGTTAATTGGCCTACGTATTACGGGGGCCCCGCGCCGTTGCACTTTTTTTCTTGTAAAGTAAACTAGATTAACGGCGACCCCTTTTTCTTCCATTATATTATTACCTCGTAATGTTACACATAACATTTTCGGTTCCATCGCCAGCTTCGCGATGTTCACCTTGTCTAGAGTTTCTTTGTTTTCTCCCTAGTTATGCACCGTGCGTTAATACTGCCAATATGCAATGGTTCTGCACCGGCCGGACATTATTCTTTTGTCAACACTTTTTCGTTAGTAGGCTACCCTTTTCGTAATTGACCTAGGTACATATATATTATTGCACAGTCGTTAAACACTAAAAATAATAATAATATCTGGGTTTGTACGTTCTAAAACCACGATATGATTATGAGAGATGCAGTGGTGGAAGGCTCCGGAAATATCTCACCATCTGGTGCCCTTTAACGTGCACTGACATCGCACAGTCAGTGGCGTACCAACTCGTTCGCGATTGGGGGGGGGGGGGGCGGCGTCACTCACTCTTCCCACCGTATATATATATATATATATATATATATATATATATATATATATATATATATATATATATATATATATATATATATATATGATTCGAGGTGGATTTTTATATAGAGCAGATCAGATGACTTGCTTTTCAAAACTGTTTGTTTTAAATCAAGGAAGAATCTGCACAACCAGATTGTGCAGGCTGGGTCGCCCTATACCGCGACAACACAGCACTGTTTAATAACATTTTGGAAATATTACCGTGAAGTTTAAAAGGTACACCCAAATCTAACCTGATCATCTCAGCATCGCATCAGCAAACTTCCCAGTCTTAGTTTGGCGTTGTAGATACGATGAGTATGAAGAACCTGCTATGACTCTAGTACCTTAAATTCTCACTTATGAAACAAAACAAGTGGCTGACAAAGCAAGGTACTTCGCAGAAGTCTTCAGTATAAGCCGAGTGCCGATTTCTTTACTGTTAGAGCCCTCCAACATGAAGTCTTTTTTAAAACGAAGACCAAGTTCAGTCGATGAATACTTAAGCAAACCACATTGAGCTGGTTGTATATAGTTATACGATTATAAATGACTGCGAATTTATATACTAGGTGTCGTTCCTTGCCCTCCTACTTTTTCCATCTCGGGTGGCGTTGGACGGGAAAGCGGTGAAGGGGCCCTTTACTCCTCCCCTCCTGCTCTTCCAAGTAAATAGCCTACGTAAACTGTGTAAGCTCAAATTCTCCTTGAAAATATTTAGGTGATTATAACGGTAACCGCATTGTCTCTTTCCGTATAGGTCGTCAGCTGTTAATGATTGGTCGAAATTTTCTGGGTCATGCTCACAGCACCTGCTCGTAAACTGACGCAACAATTGACGCGTAAGTGATGCACCGCGAGATTACCGCATACGCATGACTGCATAAAATAATAATAATAGTGAACTATTTTCAATACGGCGTAATGTTTGTCATTTGTTCTGCGCTATTCGTCAAAAACTTTTAATGTGCTATAAAATAGCCTCCTTTTTACGCGACGGCACAGGTCTGCGAAAACTCGCGGCGTTAAAATGAAGTGTGCACAATAAGCAGCACATTACTGTGCTGAACAATAACTCTTTTTTTTTTCGGAATAGCCAGACAGTGTCTCTTTCTGAACGTAATTTAAGAAGGCTGCCCGCCAATCACATTGGCAGCGGCTGCTTATAGCAGCGGGCGAGATGGATTCATATGTGTATAACAGATACTTTCAGTTGTAGTATAACGATGTTGAGCTGTTTTTGCGCGTGTGCAACTCTCTGTGAACTCATCATTGCTTACAAAGGGGTAGAGAGGGAAATAAAGATACAATAAAATACAGACGCAATCCTTGGCAGATGGGCGGCCTTCTTAGTCCAAAAAACCGTGGACGCTGATCATCTCCCTGGTTAGGTAGATTAAGTAACGGGGCAAACTTGAAAGCTGGGCTTCTCACTGTGCTCGAGCCCACCGCCTTGTTACAAGCCGCCACGATCGCTGCAGGCTACCATATGATGTCAAGTGAAGCAGGCTAATCGGAGACTAAATTGGGAATCTATTTTAGCTGTCCTCGCTAGGCACAACCTAAATACTGGACACATCTGCACAGTCATCAACTCATCATCATCATCATCATCAGCCTGTCTACGCCCACTGCAGGGCAAAGGCCTCCATGTTCCGCCAATCAACCCGGTCCTGTGCTTTCTGCTGCCACGTAATACCTGCAAACTTCTTAATCTCATCTACCCACCTAATTTTCTGTCTCCCCCTCACGCGTTTGCCATCTCTTGGAATCCAGTCAGTTACCCTTAATGACCACCGGTTATCCTGCCGACGTGCTACGTGCCCGGCCCATATCCATTTCTTCTTCTTGATTTCAACTATGATGTCATTAACCCCCGTTTGTTCCCTGACCCACTCTGCTCTCTTCCCTGTCTCTTAAGGTTACACCTATCATTTTCCTTTCCATCGCTCGCATCGTCGTCCTCAATTTAAGTTGAACCCTCTTTGTAAGTCTCCAGGTTTCTGCTCCGTAGGTAAGTACCGGTAAGATGCAGCTGTTATATACCCTCCTCTTGAGGGATAGTGGTAGATTACCATTCATGATTTGATAATGCTTGCCGAATGAGCCCCAACCCATCCTTATTCTTCTAGTTATTTCACTCTCATGGTTCGGCTCCGCGGTTACTACCTGCCCTAAGTAGACGTACTCCTTTACAACTTCCAGTGTCTCGCCACCTATCACAAAGCGCTGTTCTCTACCAAGATTGTTCCACATTACTTTAGTTTTATGCATATTAATTTTCAGACCTACTCTTCTACTTTCCGTATCCAGTTCAGTAATCATGAGCTGCAATTCGTCTCCCGCGTTACTCATCAATGCAATGTCATCAGCGAATCGTAGGTTACTGAGATACTCTCCATTAACTCTTATCCCTAGCTCTTCCCAATCTAGGGCCCTGAAAACCTCCTGTAAACACGCGGTGAATAACATTGGAGAGATCGTGTCTCCCTGCCGTACGCCCTTCTTTATTGGGATTCTGTCGCTTCTTTATGGAGGACTATAGTGGCTGTGGATCCGCTGTAGATTTCTTCCATTATGTTTATATAGGCTTCGTCGATGCCTTGATTCCGCAGTGCCTGCATGAGTGCTGATGTCTCCACCGAATCAAATGCCTTCTCGTAATCTATGAAGGCTATGTATAGGGGTTGGTTGTATTCCGCGCATTTCTCTATCACCTGATTGATAGTATGAATATGGTCTATTGTTGAGAATCCTGTACGAAATCCTGCCTGGTCCCTTGGTTGATTGAACTGCAATGTCGTATTAATTCTGTTAGCAATTACTTTTGTAAATAGCTTGTAGACAACCGACAGTAAGCTTATGGGCCTGTAATTTTTCAGGTTTTGACGTCCCCTTTCTTATGGATCAAGATGATGTTGGCATTCTTCGAAGATTCTGGTATCCTCCCCGTCGAGAGGCACTTCGTATACAGGGTGGCCAGTTTCTCTAACATAATCTCTCCACCGTCTTTCAACAGGTCTGATGTTACCTGATCCTCACCAGCTGCTTTGCCTCTTTGCATTCCCTTTAGGGCTTTCTTTACTTCTCCTGTCAATACTGGTGGGATGTCAGATTCTTCTGCGCTATTACTCCTTCTTACGTTATCATCCTGAATGGCTCGGCTGCTGTACAGATCTCTGTAGAACTCTTCCGCTACCTCAACTATTCTATCCATATTGTTTGTGACCTTGCCTTCCTTATCCCTTAATGCATACATCTGATTTTTGCCTATGCACAGTTTTGTCTTCATAGCTTTGAGGCTTCTTCCGTTCTTTAGAGCCTGCTCAATTCTCTCCATATTATACTTTCTTATGTCGGCTACTTTACGCCTATTGATTAACTTCGAAAGCTCCGCCAGCTCTATTTTGTCTGTTGCAGTTGAGGCTTTCATAGCTTGACGTTCTTAATGAGTTTTTCGTCTCTTGGGATAGCTTACCAGTGTCCTGTCTAACAACTGTACCCCCGACTTCCACTGCAAGGGAAGATTTTGCACATTGTGCCACACTATGTCAAAACAGTGCAAAGCTCGGATAACAACAATGATTGTGGACTATGAAAAACGTCAAGATCAAGAAAATTAATATTATAAAGACTTTGTATTCTGTGAACGGTAGAGTGTTGGAAGAAGCAGGCGGGTACATGAAACGGTCTGTTCTCTCTGGTTAACTTACGCGGAATTCGAAAATTAACACAATTGAGAAGTACAGGGCAGGATATCATACCGTGGACTAGCTTGTAAAAAAATAAGAGATCAGAACGATTTCGTCGGCAGTGAAGTGATGGCAGTGATAATGATTCAGCAGTATTTGAACGAGATCCAGAGTCATTTTTAGCAAAGCGATGGTTATATATGCTGAGGAATTTTTTCTGGACTCGTTCAATGGTGTTACCGCTGGACTGAGCAATGCCATTCCATATCACGGACGCATACTCAAGTTGCGGAAGACATATTGCCGTGTACAATTTGTGTAGGGCCATGGGAGACCTGAATTCTCGAGATATTCTACAAACACATACGAGAGAACGAAGGCCCCGCATAGCAGCACGCTTAACGTGAGCAGAAAAGTTTAACGCGCTATCAACAACAACACCAAGATCACTGATCTCATAAACCTTGCATAAGGACACAGAATTGACAGAGTATTGAAATGACACGCTAGATGTTTTGCGAGTGATAGACATGAATTTTGTCTGCGAGGTATTCAGAGAAAGGTTATTACCGTTGCACCATTCGGAAAAAGAACACAAATCTGACTGCAGCAAGCGACAGTCGATGACTGAATGAATTTCCTTAAATATCTTGATGTCATCGGCATACAAGAGGAAAGAAGAATTACGAATGGCAAAAGAAACATCATTAATGTAAAATAAAAATAGGAGTGGGCCTAATACCGACCCTTCAGGGACCCCACTAGTCACTTTATACAAAGAAGAGGTTTGGCCATTTACGGCAACATAACAAGATCTATTGAGCAGATAGCTGTGCAAGAGATTCACAATCGACAAGTCAACGTCAAAGTTCGCAAGTTTAACCATAATCAGTGTGTGGCTGACTACGTCTAAAGCCTTGCTCAGGTCACAGTAGATTACGTCAACCTGTCCTCTCTGAGAAATAGGTGTTGAGATCTGCGTCATGAAACTAGCAAGATTTGTGGTAGTTGAGCGGCCAGCAAGAAAACCATGTTGATTTGGAATCAATGAGTTTTTCACACTAAAAGACAATATTTTGTGAAGAGCCAGTTCGAAGATCTTTGATGTGGCACATAGTAGAGAAATCGGGCGATAATTAGAAGCATCTGTTTTAGAGCCCGACTTAAATACTGGGAAAACACGAGCAGTTTTCCACATGCTAGGAAATGTGGAATTGTCCAGGCAGTTATTAAATATCGTAGTCAGTACTGGGACAAATATACTACCATAAGCTTTTTAGTATGGCGGAGGGCATGCCATCTGGGCCACATGATAAGGATGGTTTTAAGCGCTTAATGCATTCGCTGATAAGATTTTCATCCAGCGACAAAGCACTGGATGAGCTAACTGCCTTGGGCTGTTGTCTGATATCAGTGCTAGAGTCTGAGGCCTTATAAACGGATGAGAAATGCTTGGCAAAACAGTCAGCGATGGCATGCACTTCTGCCCCATTTGAGTCCAGTAGTCTGAAGGACTCTCCGCTTTCGCTAAACCGTTTACGTACATACTTCCAATACTCAGCCGGCCTGTCAGAGGCGCTTTTTTCTAAGAATTCAATATACGAACTATGATCCCGTTTATATAGGCGTTTAGCGAGAGTTCGAAAGAAGCTGAACTCTTCCTTCCACTCGCTGGATGGAGAACATTTAGATTTCCTGTGTGCGTTACCTTTGCGCTTCAGTGCACTGATAAGTTCAGATGAGAACCTGTGGGGATATTTACGTTGTCTAGGTGTATATTGGGGAATAAAATTACGCATGCTGCTCAGTACAAGCTCCGTAAACCGATCAACCTGCTCATCAACATTTGGTTTGTCAGTAACCTGTGACCACTCAACGGTGGACAAGTGATGATAGAGGCCCGTGTAATCACCTCGCTTGAAGGCAAATCTTGGAGATTTGTTTACCTAACTGCTGAAGCTCGTTGTTTCGGCTGATGCGGATAATCTTACGTTAAGTGGCGGGTGGAATTTGTCAGGACGTACAAGAGAGATGTCGGAGCGGGAAACTTCAAGGGGTTGATTGTTTGACACACACAGGTCTAAGACCTTGCCACTGGAATTGACGACTGAGTTATGTTGCAGTAGGGAATTAAACGCCAGAAAGTCCAAGAGCAGGCTGCACTTTTTCTCTATGAAATGATTGTAATGAGAAAAGGTAAGCGTGCTCCAGTCAATTCCAGGTGCATTGAAATCCCCAAGAACAATAATTCTGTGCCGACTATGAGAAGATACCACAAGTTCAATGGAAGACATGACATCATGAAACGAGGCAGGGGACATGCTGGGCGGTAAATAGAAACATCCAATCAACAATTTTTCACTGCGCTCAAGGTTGGTTTCTAGCCATATGGATTGTTTGATATTTTCTAGGTCTTATCGTCTAACAGATCTCAGTGAATTGTCAATGGCAATCAGCAAGCCACTGCCTTTGTGTTTGGTTTCACTGAAATCTCGGTCACTGCGGAAGGTGGTGTAGGTCGGGGGAAAAAAGTCAGATGAGGGAATTTCAGTGCCTAGCCATGTTTCAGAAATAGCAATAAGAGGAAAAGAAGACGAAAGAACATTAGAAAAAAACTCGCGTGTCTTGGTACGTAGACCACGAGCATTTTGGTAGAATATGTCTACGTTACACGGCACTTTCGATTCCAGTCAGTTGCTCAGAGGGATGAAGCATGTCATCGCGCAGCTCCCCACGAAATGGCTTGAAGAGGCATCCGAGGGGCCACATCGAAGGGTCATTCAGGCGTTGTAGTGTTTCCTTGTCGACTTCGATGTAGAACGAACAATAGGACTGAAATTTGGTTTGAAGTCGCCGGCAGGAGATGGGAGACAGAGCGAATGAAGCAATATGTTTTTTGATGTCAGCAGCAGTGGTGTCCGGGCTCAGCTTCGTAATAAAAATGGCCTTTGGCCGTTGTGGCCGTTGTGGCCGTTGAGCTACAGATATATTCGATGTTGTCATAGCTCCAAATGAGGCGGGTTTCTTTTTTCTATCACCCTCAGTTACCGCTGCAGAAGAGGCTGTCGCAGGCATCATACTGCCACGCTCGGATGTGACTATGCCAGCTGGCGGCGAATTCGAAGATGAAAGAGTTTTGGAGAGAGGTTGTTCAGAGCAGGCAGGTTGCTCGGAAGTCACTGATCGGTCAACGATCACATGCGCTGGGGGGATCACAGGTGCCTTCACTGCCACTCCGGCCGTGCGGCGCGTCAGCTCCTCACGCAGGAAGCGGACCTCTGCACGAAGGGAGGCGACCACACGGGCTTGTTGTTCAAAACCGCGGGAATGATCCTTAGGGAGGCGCTCGTTTTCTTCGCGTAGTTGGGATACCTCGTCGCTGAGGAACGAGATTCCCTCCAACGCATCGAGGAGAAGGCGGCGCAGCCCGGAGAGATCGCCACCCGGAGGGGTGCACGTGGAGAGGGAACCGGTTTGAGAGCTGCAATGCTCATCGCTGCACGCCGCCGAGTTGTCTCCGCTAGGCTTACCAACAGCACGGCTCAGATCACATAAATTGCAGCGAAATGAGCGCGTTCCAGACTTCAGAAGTTGCAGCTCTTCATCAGGCCAGGTTACACACTTCGCATGAACACGTTTAGAGCAACTTTCACAGCGGAAAAACTGCTGCTTACCGAAAAACGGGCAGGAGCATAGCAAGCATGCATCCCGACTGGGAATCATGGTGCGGGACTATAATAATAATAATAATAATAATAATAATAATAATAATAATAATAATAATAATAATAATAATAATAATAATAATAATAATAATAATAATAATAATAGTAATAATAATCCATCAATCAAACGTTTATTTAATGTACCCAGGAACAACCGTAAGGTCTTTGTACTGGCGCACGAAAAAACAAAAACAAAAAACAAGAAAAACAAAGGAAACATTCATAATAAAATATCAGGGATAAAAAACGTTACAAAATTGCACATATACAACTATGCGCAGGCAGAAAAAAAAATATCAACAGTGTACAAGGGTATGTAAGTACAGTGCAAAGCTCGGAGCAGAACAACGACTGGGAGCTGTGAAAAACATCGAGCTCCAAAAAGTAAGCATTGTAAAGACGTTGTATCCTGCCAATGGTCGAATGTTCACAGAGGCAGGCGGTTACATGAAAAGGTCTATTCTCTCTGGTCAGCTTACGTGGAATTCGGAAATTAAGACAGTTGAGCAGTGCAGGGCAGGATATGATACCATGCACAAGCTTGTAAAGAAATAACAGATCAGCGCGATTTCGTCGGCAGCAAAGTGATGGCAATGATAATAATCCAGCAGCGTTAGAACGAGATCCAGAGTCATTTCTAGCGAAACGATGGTTGTAAATGCTTAGGAATTTTTTCTGGACTCGCTCAATGGAGTTGCTGCTGGAATTAGGAATGCCATTCCAGATCACAGATGCATACTCTAGTTGAGGAAGACATAGCGCGGTGTACAATTTTCGGAAGGGCACAGGAGAACGGAATTCTCTAGACATTCTACAAACACAGCCTAGGGTGCGAAGACCCCGCAAAGCAACACGCTTAGCGTGAGCAGAAAAGTGTAAGGTGCTATCAAAAAGAACACCTAGATCATTGATCTCACATACCTTACACAACGACACAGAATTGACAGAATATAAAAATGGCACACTAGATGTTTTTCGAGTGAAACTCATTACCTTGGTTTTTGAAATATTTAGGGAGAGGTTATTGCTCCTGCACCATTCAGAAAAAGAACACAAATCAGATTGCAGCAAGCGACAATCGATAACTGAATGAATTTCCTTAAATATCTTTATGTCATCGGCATACAAAAGGAAAGAAGAATTCCGAATGACAGAAGAAACATCATTAACATAAATTAAAAAGAGGAGTGGGCCCAGTACCGACCCCTGAGGAACCCCGCTAGTAGCTTTATACAAAGAGGACGTTTGGCCATTAACGGCAACGTAACATAATCTATCAAGAAGATAGCTATGGAGGAGATTCACAATTGAAGGATCAACATCAAAGTGTGCAAGTTTATCCACAAGCAGCGAATGGCTGACAACATCAAAAGCTTTGCTAAGGTCACAGTAAATAGCGTCAACCTGTCCTCTCTGCGAAATAGGCGTGGAGACTTGCATCATGAAACTGGCAAGATTAGTGACAGTTGAGCGGCCAGCGAGAAAACCATGCTGATTCACAATCAATGAATTTTTTACATCAAAAGACAATATTTTGTGAAGAGCAAGCTCAACGATTTTGGATGCGGCACAAAGAAGGGAAATAGAGCGGTAGTTCGAGACGTCACTTTTACAGCCAGACTTAAACACTGGGAGAACACGAGCAGTTTTCCACATGCTAGGAAACGTTGAAGCATGCAGACACTTATTAAATATGGTAGTCAATACTGGGACAAGTATACTGCCATAGGCTTTTAGTATGGCAGAGGGGATGCCATCTGGGCCAGCTGAAAAGGATGGTTTCAAGCGCTTAATGCATTCTGAAATGGAATCTTCATCTAGCGACACAGCATCAGCTGTGCCAACTGCCTTAACCTGTCGACCGTTACTAGCTACAGAGGCTGGAGACTTATACACAGATGAAAAATGCATGGCAAAACAGTCAGCAACGGCTTCAACTTCTACTCCATTTGTGTCCAGTATCCTGAAGGACTCGCCACTTTTGCTCGACCGTTTGCGCACATACTTCCAAAACTCAGCCGGCCTGTCAGACGCGCTTTTTTCTAAATAATAATAATAATAATAATAATAATAATAATAATAATAATAATAATAATAATAATAATAATAATAATAATAATAATCAATCACTTATTTAACGTGCCCAGGACCAACCGTAAAGTCTTTGTGCTGGCGCACGCAAAAAAAAAACCAATAAAAATAAACTATACAATACAGACTGTTTTCAGAAATAAAAACAGCAAAAATACGTAGACAAAGAGAAATGAACACAAAACGGGAGGAGTAAAATAAGACAACACGAGAAATATTGACGGGGAATAAAAAATTAGATTGCATATATACAACTATGTGGAAAGACTGAGAAGGGAAGACTTTGTACAATGTGCCACACTATGTCAAAACAGTGCAAAGCTCGGATAAAAACAATGATTGTGGGCTATTAAAAACGTCAAGATCAAGAAAATTAACATTATAGAGACTTTGTGTTCTGTGAACGGTGGAGTGTTGGAAGAAGCAGGCGGGTACATGAAACAGTCTGTTCTCTCTGGTTAACTTACGCGGAATTCGAAAATTTACACAATTGAGAAGTACAGGGCAGGATATGATACCGTGGACTAGCTTGTAAAGAAATAAGAGATCAGAGCGATTTCGTCGGCAGTGAAGTGATGGCAGTGATAATAATTCAGCAGTATTTGAACGAGACCCAGAGTCATTTTTAGCAAAGCGATGGTTATATATGCTGAGGAATTTTTTCTGGACTCGTTCAATGGTGTTACCGCTGGATTGAGCAATGCCATTCCATATCACGGACGCATACTCAAATTGCGGAAGACATATTGCCGTGTACAATTTGTGTAGGGCCGCCCCGCCACGGTGGCCTAGTGGTTATGGCGCTCGACTACTGACCCGAAGGTCGCGGGATCGAATCCCGGCCGCGGCGGCTGCATTTCCGATGGAGGCGGAAATGTTTGAGGCCCGTGTACTTAGATTTAGGTGCACGTTAAAGAACCCCAGGTGGTCAAAATTTCCGGAGCCCTCCACTACGGCGTCTCTCATAATCATATCGTGGTTTTGGGACGTTAAACCCCAGATTTTAATTAATTAATTAATTTGTGTAGGGCTATGGGAGACCTGAATTCTCGAGATATTCTACAAACACATACTAGAGAACGAAGGCCCCGCATAGCAGCACGCTGAACGTGAGCAGAAAAGTTTAACGCGCTCTCAGCAACAGCACCAAGATCACTGATCTCATAAACCTTGCATAAGGACACAGAATTGACAGAGTATTGAAATGACACGCTAGATGTTTTGCGAGTGATAGACATGAATTTTGTCTGCGAGGTATTCAGAGAAAGGTTATTACCGTTGCACCATTCGGAAAAAGAACACAAATCTGACTGCAGCAAGCGACAGTCGATGACTGAATGAATTTCCTTAAATATCTTGATGTCATCGGCATACAAGAGGAAAGAAGAATTACGAATGGCAAAAGAAACATCATTAACGTAAATTAAAAATTGGAGTGGGCCTAATACCGACCCTTGAGGGACCCCACTAGTCACTTTATACAAATAAGACGTTTGGCCATTTACGGCTTCATAACAATATCTATTGAGCAGATAGTTCTGCAGGAGATTCACAACTGACAAGTCAACATCAAAGTTCGCAAGTTTAACCATAATCAGTGTGTGGCTGACTACGTCAAAAGCCTTGCTCAGGTCACAATAAATTACGTCAACCTGTCCTCTCTGAGAAATAGGTGTGGAGATCTGCGTGATGAAACTAGCAAGATTTGTGGTAGTTGAGCGGCCAGCGAGAAAACCATGTTGATTAGGAATCAGTGAGTTCTTCACACTAAAAGACAATATGTTGTGAAGAGCCAGCTCGAAGATCTTTGATGTGGCACATAGTAGAGAAATCGGGCGATAATTAGAAGCATCTGTTTTAGAGCCCGACTTAAATACAGGAAAAACACGAGCAGTTTTCCGCATGCTAGGAAATGTGGAAGTGTCCAGGCAGTTATTAAATATCGTAGTCAGTACTGGGACAAATATACTACCATAAGCTTTTAGTATGGCGGAGGGGATGCCATCTGGCCCACATGATAAGGATGGTTTTAAGCACTTAATGCATTCGCAGATAAGATTTTAATCCAGCAACAAAGCACTGGATATGCTAACCGCCTTGGGCTGTTGTCTGATATCATCAATCTTTATTGTCATCTTGAGTTGTACAAAACAGATAACAGGCCTGTCAAAGCCAGACGGGGGGTTGGAGGACTAGGCTCGGCACATCGGCAAACGGGAGATATACATATTGAAGAGCTTGTCACGTAAAATAATCAGAAAGAAGACATCTAACTCATTTACGCTACATTGAAACGCATTAACAAACAAGAATCAAATTAGCGGAAGCATTATTACTAAACAGCAGAAATGTGAAGGTAAGGATCAAACAACTTTAAGCTGATTATACGCGGCATGCAAGAAAATAGAAACAATAGTAATGCGATAAATGATGCAGCATTAAAGCGACTTTAGGCTGTTTCGTAGACTGCGTTTCGTCGTTGCAGAAAAAACACTGTCGGGGAGGTCATTAAAAACAGTAGGGACATAGACCTTTCTAATAGCTTTGCCATATCGTGTTTTTATGATAATAATAATAATAATAATAATAATAATAATAATAATAATAATAATAATAATAATAATAATAATAATAATAATAATAATAATAGTAATAATAATAATAATAATAATAATAATAATAATAATCAATCAATCATTTATTTAACGTGCCCAGGAACAACCGTGAGGTCTTTGTGCAGGCGCACGCAAAAATAAAATCAATAAAAATAAACAATACAATACAGACAGTCTTCAGAAATAAAAAGAGCAAAAACACGTAGACAAAGAGAAATGAACACTAAAGGGGAAGAGTAAAATAAGACAATATGAGAAATATTGAAGGGGAATAAAAAAATTAGATTGCACATATACAACTATGCGGAAAGACGGAGAAGGGAAGACTTTGTACACTGTGCCATACTATGTCAAAAGAGTGCAAAGCTCGGATAAAAACAGTGATTGTGGACTATGAAAAACGTCAAGATCAAGAAAATTAATATTATAAAGACTTTGTATTCTGTGAACGGTAGAGTGTTGGAAGAAGCAGGCGGGTACATGAAACGGTCTGTTCTCTCTGGTTAACTTACGCGGAATTCGAAAATTAACACAATTGAGAAATACAGGGCAGGATATGAAACCGTGGACTAGCTTGTAGAGAAATAAGAGATCAGAACGATTTCGTCGGCAGTGAAGTGATGGCAGTGATAATGACTCAGCAGTATTTGAACGAGATCCAGAGTCATTTTTAGCAAAGCGATGGTTACATATGCTGAGGAATTTTTTCTGGACTCGTTCAATGGTGTTACCGCTGGATTGAGCAATGCCATTCCATATCACGGACGCATACTCAAGTTGCGGAAGACATATTGCCGTGTACAATTTGTGTAGGGCCATGGGAGACCTGAATTCTCGAGATATTCTACAAACACATCCGAGAGAACGAAGGCCCCGCATAGCAGCACGCATAATAATAATAATAATAATAATAATAATAATAATAATAATAATAATAATAATAATAATAATAATAATAATAATAATAATAATAATAATAATAATAATAATAATAATAACTGGGGTATCATTTCCCAAAATGGTGTTATCATTATGAGGGAAGCTGTAGTGAAGGGCTCCGGAAATTTCGAGCACCTGTGGTTCTTCAACGCGTACCCAAATGTATGTACACGGACCTCAAGTATTGCACCTCTATCGAAATATGGTCGCCGCGGCCGGCATTCGATCCCGCGAACTTCAGATGAGCAGTCGAGCACCATAGAGATTAGACCACCACGGTAGGTCTTATGCTCAATGCAACGAACTGTTCCAATCAGTGGCGTTGTGACACAAACCGGGCTTTCAGCGTTACTGCCGAAATTGCGCTTTACATTGAACTTGCAGACAAGTGTTGTTATTACTAATCAGGTGCCCCAGAATATTACTGGGTGGCTGAGAAGTACTTCAACCTGGCTGGCAGGTATAGAGTTCACAACTTCTGTTCACACACTATTCTGGCTCAGAGACACTATACCACTGTTCAGATAATATATGTAGGCAACAAAAAGATACGCTTCAACGCATACAGTGCCTTCTGACGCTAAATATGTCGCTCAGTGCGTCACGAGAGTGCATCACGTAAACGTCACAGAATAACGACTGAATTTGCTGTTTTCTTACAATAATTTGTTCAGGTGATTTGACATCACCTATGTCAAACTTTACAACAAAGAAGGACTTTTTTAAGTGTCCATAACATTTCAAGAAAAGGACACGATAGGACAGAGCGCACCTTGCAGCTCATGTGGCGAGAAGCAGTCAGATGGGTGTGGGTAAGGAAGCAGAAATGAAAAGGATGTGCGAGAATGCTTACTAACATGTTGAAAAGCACTCTACAACTCAAAAGATCTAATAGGCGAATAGACTGCGCATCACGCACTCATTCTATGCACTACGAATCAAAAACGCTTTACGCAAGACGTTCTTTCGGGCTTGTTGGTTGAGTGGGGTTAAAACTCCGCGAAACAAACGAGGACAGGTGGAAAGAAGGGGCACTCGTGATGTCTTGCCGGTTCCTTCCGCCGGTCCTGATTTGTTTTTGTCGCACCGTTTTAGCCTCACTTCCCGTACTTGACATGTCTTTTTTTCCCTGTACCTTGCCCTTACTTGGCAGTCATCGAAAAGAGGGATGCACTTACATTTTCATCAATGACTCACCGGCAGTAAATGCGCTAAGATAGCATGACGGGAGGATTACGAGAACACATGACCACATACTTATCAACAGCGTTGAAATATGAAAAAAGATGCCCATGGTGAACAATGCGGCTAACAAAGAAATCATTGTGGAGACATACGGGCTCTACATAGCAGACATTTTCCACATATGCCGCCGTCTGCCAAGAAAACAAACTGGGCTAAAGGAACACTCACCGTTGTTCCACCAGGCGAGAGGAAAAGGGGAGGCGGAAGAAAATGTCGTAGCGCTCCAAAGGCGCTATTAGCTGTCCGCGAGCGCGAACAGTTGCTGTTGCTTGCACAGTGCTCACCCAACGAGCGAAGCTAGTGTGAGGATCGGGCCTCAACGATCGTTGCGACCGACATCACGCTTGTTGTCCGTGGCGGCCGGTCACCAGGCAACCGCGCGTGGGCCCCGAGGGCGGATAGCGCTCTCCTGCTTTCAGCCGTTTCACCTCTGGCGAGCGGAATGATATAGTGCGCCCGAGAAAATTATCGTAAGGGAAAAAGTGGCAGCATGTTTACTGTAAAATTTGAAGGCGAAAGCCGCGCGCGGTTGGTAATGCATTAAGTTATACAGTCGGGCTAAGACATAGTCTGTCGTAGTGAGAGAGACAATAAAGTACCTTCCGTTTTCACAAGATTTCAGTGTTCCTGCCCACTCCACCTTAGCTTTCTGCACCTTAATTGGCGTTGCATGGCCTCCGTGGCTGGCCCACCTTTTGCTAAAGGAGCGTGTCAGTTGATGACGTCATCATGAGGCAGCATGTGACATCATGGCTCGCTTGAAGATCACGTAGGTTTTTGGACGGCGCCTTGCGAGACCGTAAGGCCGACTCGCAAAATCTCGAAAATTCTTGCGCAAATCTCGCTTACCGGAGCGCAACAAAGCCATACGAGAATGTCGTCTTAAAATTTCGACAAATGTAAACCCATCCACCAAGTACGATGCGACATGAATGAAACAGATCGCTCAGCCGATAACTTCTTATATGATCAATGTGTCAGGGCTTATGTTAAACAACGGTAAACGTAATCACCGAAGCGTCTTATACTGAAACTGTTTGAAACAGAAGTATGTAATCGTCGTGCTAGGCATGTATGTAACATAGGCAACCAGAGTGACAGCTTTTCACCAAACAACTTGGCATTTGTGGAGTACTGGTCTAGCGAATCCTTAAACGTAAGCTATCACAATAGTTGCTGTAGGGCAGATGAATACACCTGATATTATGGCAGTGTGTTGTGTCATATCTTTTTATCATCCGTCGATAACTCTTTACACGATCGTTTTAAGTCTTCTAACAATGACAAGGTTCTTAAAGTTTTTCGTTATGTGGACGACTTCTTAGTTCTTTTAAACAAATTTTCATCCTCATATGAGCCTGCGCTGAAGTGTGTTCTAGATGATTTTATAAGTCATGGGTAAGGGCTAACCTTCGCTTTTGAAGGTCCAGAAGAAAGTAAGCTTCAGGTTTTAGATTTGCAATTGACGTTGAACAAAAGTCATGTTTGCTGAGCGTACTCTCCACGTGCACAAAAAGAGCTCCTTCCGTACAATTCAGCTCACTCAAAAACGGTAAAGACAGGCATCGCAACTCTCTGTTTAGATTGCGCACTCCGGAAGTCGTGCATTCAGAAGGTGCAGGATAGTTTTAACCTTCAACTGGGGAGGCTGTTTTCAGCCGGCTTCCCTGGGTCGGTCGTCTTGTCGGTTGCTGAGACGCTTCTTAACCAGATGAAGCACCGTTGCTACTTAGATGCTCTGAAGCCCCTGGTGGGCGTCCAGAGGCCAGAAGTGGTGCCGTACATGCACAAGGTCACACATAGCCTGAAAAAGTGGCTCGTTGGTTCAACTTGCCCTTTCTCGGCCCCCCAGAAGCTCGCTCAGCTGAGCCGTCGCACCGCCTTGCGGAGGAAAAGGGAGGCTGTAAAAAGAACCATGAACGACGTCTCGTTCAGTGCGCCGTCGTGTACGAGATTCCCTTCACCTGCGGCAAAGTATATATCGGCCAGACGGGGCGCTGACTCAGTGACTGGCTCAGGGAACACGCAAGAAATCTAATTAAGAAAGAGAGAAGTCATCTTGTCCACCACCGAATGACATGGCCGAATTGTGAACCACGTTTCTGATGCGCAAAAATTGTAGGCAGAAGCAGACAAAAAACGGCTCGTGAAACGTTGGAAGCGTTTATAATCGGAAAAGCAGGTGAGGAGTGTGTCAGCGACACTTCCATTGCGCTGTATAAAGCTGAAATTGATTTTCTTTCGCGACATGTTTGATTTTTTCGAGGATTGTTGTGACGATGCACCTGCGCAGTCTGTCGGTATATATATCTGGAGATCTGCCTTCAATAAGTCAGTTGTTAGATTGCGCCTGTGCTCGTCTGGTCTTCTCTTGTATTGTGTGGTGTTGAGCTTTTAACGATGGTGCCCATGTATATAGCAGTCAAATTTACGCTAATGCGGCAGTGTCAGAAATTTGCTTCAGCAGCGTAATCTTGAGCATCATACGTTTTACAGCAAGGTTGTCTCAGTCTAATCTCTACCGTCGTCGTCGTAGTGAAAGGAGTGGTCGTCGTAACCTCCCCGTAGCTGTCAATGCATTCCGCTGCTCTAGTAAGAAGAGCATCTTGTGGTATTGAGTAGTACAGGTCTTTGATATCAACTGAAAAGGCATTCAGCTGTCTGGTCTCCTTTTGCTGCTAGAAAGCACACAGCCTGCTCAGAATTGTTTACTTTGAAGGGATCATGAACCATCAATTTGTCTAGGTTCTGCTGCAGGTACAAAGATAAACATTTCTGTCCTGCTCTGTTTTCTGACACAATTACGCGCAAGGAGCACTCCGGTTTATGGCCCTTCGCTGCAATAAACACATGAAGACTTCGTGTCTTGTTTGACTCAATGGCACTCGATAGCTTTGCGAGATTTAGCTTTCTACATAACTGTGAGGCTCTTGTTCTTATCTTATTCAAACTAACTTCACTGACGTGCTTAAATGCTGAAGTCAACGCTTCGGATGGCTTCAAATAGTAGACGAACTTAGGCATCACGGCAAAACAGCCTTCCTTGTCCGCAGGTAGCAGACAGAGCACATGTTCTTTCAGGTAGGGGACAGTCTTACGCACCGGAAAGATCCTTTCGGAAGAATCACATCGGATTAGCACATCAACACCTTCGGCTGCACATCTTTCTTGCTCGGCTTCGTGCGCACGTCTTGACACTTTCTTTACCATTGCAAGGAGCTCCGGAGTCTTCTTCTTGGGCTCGACGGCGAACTTCGGCCCACAGCTGAACACTTCCTTCACCGACTCCGAGACCGTTGTATTGCCCATAACTTCAAAGGGGCTTTCACTTACAGGGATTTTCCTTGGCAGCAGACCTCGAAGTGTAGGCAATACTTGCTGCCAAAGCACTTCAGTGGCTGTGTTCACAACACGCACCCATTCCCTGCACAGGCTTCCAGCACGATCCTTCGTTGAAGTCAACCGAATAGATGCTTGAAGGTGGTCCTTGTAGAGGCGAGCTTGCCGCATCCATTCCGATCGCAAAATCTTGCAGACTATGCGCCCATTTCCGGTCGACGGCGTAACGTGGCCAAAAAGAGCCATGACGCGAGAAGGAAGAACCTTGTGTCTCGTGAAAAAGCCCATCTGTCTTCCACGGCAGTAGGCAACCGCTACGAGTGAAGCGAAAGAGGCCGGCATGAAAGAAGCACATGTAGAGAAAGGGCCCAGAGAACGAGAGATGTAACTTGTCACGATGTACTTTTGGGCTACTTGGTTCATATTCCCACTAATACAGCACCAGCGAAAACAACAACCCAGACGAGGAGAGAGACACGTTACACAAGGTGCACTAACAACTGAAAGTTTATTCAGTATTTGCACAAAATAAATACTGCCTTCACATGAAGTGCCTTGTGTTGCATGTACTTCTCCTCGTCTGGTCTGTGCGCTGTTTTACTGGTCCCATACTAGGAAGCGGGAGCAACGGCAGCTGCGAGAAGAGTCAGCGCCTCCTAGATTACTCAAGACCCCGCATTCCTCTTGTCCCGACGTCTAACGTCATCCTACTCCGTCCGACGCAGCCCGAGGAGGCGAGCCGCCTCTGCTCAGGCGACGTGCGTGAGATGGGGCTAGTTGCAACTTCCCCTGCATCTCTCGCTCTTGCTGCCTCGGTGCTGTGCTGCTGAGAGCTCGTCGCTGGCTGAGCAGTCAAGCGCCGGTGCCATTTTTGCCGTTGTTCTTCGTGTTGTGCTTAATATTTTTGTTTTTCTGCCTGTGTGCCACATATGCGAAAGAATGGGACGTTCCTCTGTACCAAACTGTAAATGGAAATACGACACTGGCCCTAAAGTACGACTGTTAGAGTTCTCTCGCGATCCTGAGCGGAGATCTCAATGGCAGTGAGCTGTGTGGCGCGGCCACATCGATGTCGCAAATCTTAAGAATTCACTGGTAAGTGTTTGCTTTTGCGTTGGTCACCTGCAAATATTTGGCTACAGAAGATGGTTAGGAATGCAACTCGTTGCGAGCATGTGGTTCATAGAAGGGTCTGTCGATAAGTGAGGACGGAGATTTCTCTGAGCTCACATTTCCACGTGGTGCCTACGAAATTATTACGTTATTTTCTTTTTTTCCTTGCACGCGAGTTGCCGTCCTCTAGACTGGCTTCACTGAACTCAACACCGTCAATTGTTAGTGCTGCAGGAAGACAACCCTCTGTACTCCCTATGAGCGTACGTGACGAGTTCCAGGATTTCCTGGGATTACAAAACACCTCTGCAAATCTTGCCTGGTAACACTGAATACGGGCTCTCCAAATATGAGCCTAATTTGTCACGAACTTTTTTATATTCATGTAATATCGATATGTCTCTTAGTCTGATGAAGTTATGGTATAGTTGATCTCGCTCCCAAAATCTGTTGGTAAAAACATCTAATAAACCATGGTTTTCTGGACTTATCGCACCTTTCATTGTATTGAATTGGGAAGGCAGCATCATCACAGCTCTTTACATGATGCAGGAATAAATCGTACGATATACTGTACATATAAACGCAAAACACTTCCCATTCAAGCAAGTTAAACTATCGAAAAAAATACGTAACCCATGAGAGACCCCCTCTCTTGCTACTATGATACAATTTAAGAATAAGCTTTACAACTTATTCTTGAAATCAAGCGTGCTGACAGATTTCGCAGAGTTTAAAAAAATACGTAACAAGCTGAATCGGGAGCTCAAGAGAGCTAAGACAACTTACTACGAGAAAATGTTTCCTGAAAGCGCAGAGCAATTACCTGATGTTGTATGGCGCCTAATTAATGATGTGCTTGGTCGCGGTAAGCGGGACTCCGCACCAGCTAAGATTACTGTTGACAATGTCGAGCTCGCTGGTAAAGAACTTGCGGATCACTTGAATAATCATTTTGTCAATGTCGGCATATCAGCAAACAGGTCTTTGCAAGCAGACGTTTTCAGGGCTACAACAGGAAATAAATGCCCCGAGGGTGTTTTTCTAGCACCAACGGATGAACAAGAAATTTACACGACATTCATGAATCTAAAGAACACTAACGCGCTAGACATTGACCACATTAAAATAAATGAATTTGCTCAAGGCGCTTTGTTGGGCTAGTTGGTTATGATCCATGAGACTGTTTGGCGTAGCGCACACCCACAAGGACAAAGAAGGACACACACACACACACAGCGCTGTGTGTGTGTGTGTGTCCTTCTTTGTCCTTGTGGGTGTGCGCTACGCCAAACAGTCTCATGGATTGAAATAAAACCAATTAAATATGTCTTAGATTGCATTACTCCTGCGCTTAGCCACTTTTTTATTTGATACTTGAGTCGGTTGCTCTTCCAGAAGATATGAAAAGAGGCAGAGTAACTGTGTTGTTCAAGGGTGGTGACCGCAACCTGGCGACTAATTATAGACATATATCGTGTAGAGAAGCATTGCAACGCTGTAGTGGGCCGTCGTCTCGAGCGCCTTCTAGTGGGTCGCCCTCTTCGCCTCTTCTCGGAGAGCACGCCCCTCGTGCTCTTGCTCGTGAGAGTCTGCGCTCTGTCGTGACTGTCGTATTGTGCATCGTCGCCGTCAATCCCGCCGTCAATAAACGCCTTTACAAAGAGGTGGAGAGTACCGTACCGGCTCCACAACTTCGGTGTCCTTTCGACGCCCCTGGAGCTTCGATCCCGCACCGTGCCATCTACCATGCCGCAAGATGCTGCTCTGCAAACGCCGCCTCCTGCCCCGACCGCTTGTCCCGGTGTCCCCCGTATCCGCGACCCTCCTGTCTTCACCGGCGCGGATGGCACTGATGTGGAGGACTGGCTCGCTATTTACGAACGGGTGAGTGTCCCCAATAAATGGGACGAAGCAGGCAAGCTGAGCAACTTGGTTTTCTACCTCGCGGGTGTGGCAGGCATGTGGTACAACAACCATGCATCCGATTTCCCGACGTGGTCCGCTTTCAAAACCGCCATCGTCGACGTGTTTGGCCGCCCTGCCGTTCGTAAGCTGCAGGCCGAACAGCATTTGCGAGAACGAGGTCAGCAGGCCGGCGAAACCTTTACCAGCTACACTGAAGACATCCTCGATTTGTGTAAGAAAGCCCACGCCACCACGTCAGAATCTGACAAGATGAGGCACATTATGAAAGGCATCGACGAGGATGCCTTCACGATGCTGCTCGCCAAAAACTCCAGCATAGTGGCCGAAGTCATAAGGCTCTGCCAGAGCTACGAGGAGCTGCGCCGGCAGCAGTCGATTACCCGTCGCTGTCCATACCGCGACGCCGAGCTCACTGGCTTGTCGACCATATCCGACTACTCCGCCTTGCTCGCAGAGGTGAAGTCATTCGTGCGCGAGGAAATCGCGCGCCAGTTCTCCCTGCTGGACTTTGCTCAACCTCAGTACGTTCAACAGCCGTCAACCACTCTTCTCCCTCCCCTCCGTCGAGCGATTGAGCGGGAAATCGCGGAGGTCATGCCTGAGTACCACCAGCACCATCCGGCTCCTGCACCACTGAGTTACGCCCAAGTTGTCGCCAGGACGTCCCCAGTAATACGTACGGCAGCCCCACACAGTTACGCCGAAGCCGCCGATATACATCAGTCCTTTTTGGAAGGCCATGTATGAACAACCTTCTAAGTTTTAATTAGACAGGGCTGGGTTTCATCTGTTGAAGATCTTCTGTATGACAGAGCACTCTTGTTTTGCGGTTGTGGGGGGGAGGGGGGGAGGTCATCGTCTTTTCCAGCTGCCACGTTTTTAGTCGTGTTTTTGGTTGTTTTTGTGTTTTTTGTTTGTTTGTTTCTTTTAGTTGTTAGATCATCTTGCTTTCAAGCTGTGCTGATTGGGAGGAGCATGCGCAATAGTGTTCTAACGAGATGTGTGCACTTACATGTTAAACTGTGATAGTGTCTTAAAGCGTGTTTGACAATTGCCATGCGCGTCTGTATAATCTGTGGGTGCTGTTTCCGGTGGTTAACTGCGAGTTGATTCAGGTTTTGTATGATATAGCGTTCATGATCGTGCTATTACTGGTTTGGTGAGTGGGGGCGTGTTGTTGGTGGTGACATGTGATGCTATAAAGGAAGCACTTTCATCAAATAAATCTCAGTTGGTAGTCAGCACTCGTCCTGTGGTTTTTGTGTCTTCAGTCCCGTCCCTTGTGCTGTTATATTTTTGCAATGTGGCACCAGCTTGCCCAGACAAAGTCTCTGCTAAGTCATGCAGAGGCCACGACCGCAGCCCACGATGCAGTCATATCAGTCGCCACCCCGTCAATCACGTCCTGCGCCATGGGCGGGCCTTGCTCCAGCAAACCGATGGCGCACACCTGACAACCGCCCCATATGCTTCACACGCGCTTACGCCGGTCACGTGGCGCGTTATTGCAATCGCGTTCAGCCGCCTGAAGTCGTGTCGCCCGCCACCAGCCAGTCAAACCGCACACTTTACGCCCCACCTACGCCTCTGTCACCGACGTCACACCAAGCTCCATCTACACCGCGCTCTCCATCTCCACGACGTCGCTCACTGTCGCCCATGCGCCCACGTCCGGTCGCACGCGACCAGGAATACTAATCGTCGCTGTCCACGAGGCAACGGCTGCGACGCTATCGAACTGCGAAAGCCCTCAGCGAAGCCCATCCAATGTGATAGACGTGTTTGTCGACGGTGTTCCTGCATCTGCCCTTGTCGACCCTGGAGCCGCCGTATCCGTTACGGATCAAAAATTGAGGCGTTTACCACGAAAAGTGAGGACGCCACTTTCTGGGGTGTCGCTCCGTACAGCCAGCTCCCAGAGTATTCATCCTACAGCAATATGCAGAGCTTGCGTCGTCATTCAGGACGTTCTGTACGACGTAGAGTTCATTATAATTGCTCCATGCTCGCACGACGTCATCCTGGGATGGGATTTTCTCTCCCACCACGGCGCCGTAATTCATTGCGCACCAGCCTAAATCGAACTCTCCCGTTCTCAGATTTGACGCGGGCAGACACTTCATCGGTATTTAGCAAGCTCCTCGTCAAAGACGATACCAAATTACCTCCAAACTCGTCGACGGCTGTGTCAGTCGACTGCGCCGGTCTCTCCGACACCATTGCACTCATTTCGCCATCTGACCACGTTTCCACCAGGAAAGGCTTGCTGGTACCTTTCGCGACAGTCCAAATCAATCAGGGTAGTACCGCTATTTTTGTTAACAACCCATCTCCATACGTTGTTAGGTTGGTGCGAGGGGAATGTCTCAGCAGAGTGGAACCCCTCGAAGTCGCACAAGTTATGAACGCACCCGATGACACGCAATGTCCCAGTTCCCGTACGCTCAGTGCTGTTTCCACGCCCGATTTGTCACCTGCTCATGTGTTTAGGTCCTCCATTGCTGACAACCTCACATCGGTCCAGCGTTGCCAACTTCTGTGCCTGCTGGAAGAATTTCGTTCTTCTTTCGATGTCGGGCAAACTGCTCTCGGCTGCACTTCCGCTGTTACCCATCGCATCGACACTGGCGCCCAACCACCACTGCGGCAACGTCCATATCGCGTGTCTCCCGCAGAACGTCGGATCATTAATGAGCAAGTCGACGATATGCTTCGACGCGACGTTATTCGGCCCTCGGACAGCCCATGCGCGTCTCCCGTTGTTCTCGTTGCGAAGAAGGACGGTTCCGTGCGGTTCTGTGTGGACTACCGACGGCTCAGCAAGATCACTCGCAGGGATGTTTATCCGATGCCGCGAATCGACGACGCGATTGACAGCCTGCAAGGAGCCAAATTCTTTTCATCACTTGATTTGCGCTCGGGGTACTGGCAAGTGCCCATGGCGGATGACGCTCGATCGAAGACAGCCTTTATCACGCCCGACGGCTTGTACGAGTTCAACGTCATGCCGTTTGCTCTGTGTAATCCACCCGCGACCTTCGAGCGCATGATGGACACCGTTCTGCGCAACTTGAAATGGCACACGTGGTTCTTTTACCTGGCAGACGTCGTGGTTTTCGCTTCGGACTTCTCCACGCATCTCCCACGTCTGCGGCATGTTTTGACGCGTTTGCGCAACGCCGGCCTCCAACTGAATCTGAAGACGTGCCGATTTGCATCACGGCAGCTGACAATCCTCGGCTACGTCGTGTCCAAGGACGGAATACTTCCCGATCCGGCCAAGCTTCGGGCCATGGCCGAATTTCCCAAACCTACGTCCGTCAAAGAACTGCGCACTTTCGTAGGACTGTGTTCGTATTTTCGACGCTTTATACTAAACTTTGCCACCATCATATCGCCGCTGACGAAGCTCCTTGGAAGTAACGGACCCCTCAATTCGTGGTCGTCCGAGTGTGACGACGCGCTCGCAAAGCTCCGTCGTTTGTTGACGTCTCCTCCCATACTACGCCACTACGATCCTACGGTCCCAACTGAGGTACACACTGTAGGCCTCGGCGCTGTCCTTGCGCAGCGCAAACCAGGGTTCCCCGAATATGTCGTGGCATACGCAAGCCGTACGCTTACCAGAGCCGGGACCAATTACACAGTCACGGATAAAGAGTGCCTGGCGATCATCTGGGCCCTTACAAAGTTTTGACCTTATTTCTATGGTCGCCCATTTGATGTCGTCACCGACCATCAGGCACTATGCTTTCTGTCGTCATTGAAGGATCCCTCAAGCCGCCTAACTCGCTGGGCACTTCGCTTGCAAGACTACGACATCCGCGTGCTGTACCGCAACGGACGCCAGCATGCTGACGCCGACGCCCTCTAGCGCTCTCCCTTGCCTGACGATAATGCCCCCTGCTCGGTATCTCACATAGCTGTTGCTTCAATCGACGTTCACACCATCGCTACCGAACAGCGCAAGGATAAATGGATCACCTCGCTGATCGACTTGCTGACTGATCCGTCACCAACGCCATCCACTCGCGCGTTGCGTCGTCAAGCCCACCATTTCGCCAGTCGTGACGACCTACTGCACCGACGCAATTACAACGCCGACGGCCGCCAGTGGCTACTAGTGATACCCCGCAGTCTGCGTTCTGAAATATGCGAGGCCTTCCACTCTGACCCGCAATGTGCGCATTCTGGGGTATCCAAAACTTACCACCGCATTCGACAACGATACTTCTGGCGAAGAATGTACCACTACGTGCAGAAGTTCGTTCGCTCCTGCATCGATTGCCAACGCCGAAAACCTGCAATGCACGTGTTGCCAGCAGGTCTACAACCATTACCTTGCCCTAACCATCCGTTTGGGAGCGTGGGCATCGATTTGTATGGACCACTTCCTCTGACTTCGGCTGGTAACCGCTGGGCCATCATCGCTGTTGACCATCTCACGCGATACGCCAATACCGCCGCCCTACCAGCGGCTATAGCGCGCGATGTTGCCTCCTTCCTGCTGCGCCGATTCATACTGCGTCACGGCCCACCCCAAGAGCTTTTCAGCGATCAAGGCCGTGTCTTTTTGTCGGAAGTCGTGGAAGCCATTCTCAAAGAGTGTCATGCTGTTCACCGCAAAACTACTGCTTACCACCCGCAGACGAATGGCCTAACCGAACGATTTAACCGCACGTTCGGTGACATGCTTTCAATGTACGTCGCCTCCAATCACACCAATCGGGATGCCATTCTGCCCTTCGTCACCTACGCCTATAACACCACCCCTCAGAGCACTACTGGTTTTTCATCCTTCTTCTTACTGTACGGATCGCACCCGTCGCACACCATCGACACGATACTTCCATACAAGCCGGATCCATCGGAGTGTGCGCCTATTTCTGACAAGCCAGGCTTGCTGAAGAGTGTCGCGAGCTTGCCAAGACATTTACGACGCATGAAAAACAGCTGCAGAAGAGCATTCGCGGTGACACCACCACTTCTGATCCCACGTTCCTCCCTGGAGCGCTCGTATGGCTCTCGGTCCCTACCACTGCAAGTGGCCTCTCTTCTAAACTGCTGCCGAAATACGAAGGCCCCTACCGGGTCGTCGAGCGCACATCCCCGGTCAACTTCCTGATCGAGCCCGTCGAACCATCTTCAGACATGCGCCATCGAGGGCACGACCTTGTCAACGTGGAGCGCCTCAAGGCATACTATCACACGCTCATAGTGACAAGCTGTTAGGTCGCCGGGCGGCTCCCTTTTCGTACCCGGGGTAATTGTAGAGAAGTATTGGAACGCTGTAACGGGTCGTCCCCTCGAGCGCCTTCTAGTGGGTCGCCCTATTCGCTCCTTCTCGGAGAGCACGCCCCTCGTGCTCTTGCTCGTGAGAGTCTGCGCTCTGTCGTGACTGTCGTGTTGTGCATCGTCACCGTCAATCCCGCCGTCAATAAACGCCTTTACAATCTATTATTCCTGTGTTTTCTAAGGGATTCCCTCTGTGAAAATATTTTCACTTTAATAAAGTTGCTTCTCTCTCTCTAAGGGATTAGAAACATTAATCTATACGCATATATCTGCCTTCTTCTGCTCCAGAAATATAATCACTGAATTTCAGTTTTGTTTTAGGAAAGGAAGGTAAACGGAGACAGCCCTATTAGCACTTAAGGAAATGACACTGCAAAATTTTGAACGAAATCTTTTCACGTTCGCTGTTTATCTTGATTTCAACAAGGCTTTCGATTGCATTAATCATAGCATTTTACTGCCTAAGCTAGAATCATACGGAATCCGCAGCACGTCACTTCAATTAATAAAGTCATACTTGCAAAACAGACAGCAATGCGTTCAGTTAGGCACTCATACGTCATCATATTTACCTGTCTTAAATGGTTTGCCCCAGGGAAGTGTACTGGGGCCGCTATTATTAAATGCTTACATCAATGACATCGTGGAATGACATCGTGGATATCCCAGTGTGAGTTTTGTCATATATGCTCATGACACGAACCTACTTTTTTCAGGCCCTGACGCAAACGAATTAATTATTCGGTGCAATAAGTTATTAAACAAGCTTTTCTTGTGGTATCACAAAAAATTATTGAAAATTAATCCGCGGAAAACAAAAGCCACCGTATTCCGAGGAAAAAACAAAATATCTTCACCAACACAAGCGTTAGCTTACGCAGGTGAAGACATTCTTTTTGTAGATGAACATAAAATTCTTGGTGTCACGTTTTCATCAAACCTCAGCTGGAATCAACTCGTCGTTGATATCTGCAAAAAAGCCTCTAGCGTAGTCGGTGTGCTAGCTCGTTGCAGACGTATCTTACCCGAAATGGTGAAATTGCAAATATACCGTGCTCTTTTTCTTTCGCACATAAAGTACTGCAGTTTGGTGTGGGCAACCACGACAAAAACAAACATAATGAAACTTCAGATCCTGCAGAAAGAAGTTATTAGACATGTAGCTAGTTTAGATTATTTGTCATCAACACAACTCGTGTGTCGGGACTATGGTATTATTAAAGTTGAATATATGTATACATTTCGCGTTCTGCGATCCTGCTATTTCTATTCCATTTCATTTAAAGAATTCATTAAAAATACCGCATGTCTAACTGCAAGAAATGTTTTGTTAAGAACAAGAAGCAGTGATGTTTGGTTTGTTCCGAGGTTTCGCAATAATTAGAAATCGCAAACATTGCAATACAATCTACCAACGATTCTCAATAAATGCAGTCACGTAAACAGCTTCTCATTAAAAGAACTGCAATCCTTTTTTGTAAATATAGGCTAACCTTTTGACGTTGTAAAATGTATTGTATGATTTCATTTTTCTTTACAGTGTGTGCATCCATACTGTACCGATCAAGTTATTATGATGGAAATATATAGCAATAACAGTGTCTGTATAATTTTGTTGTCTGATGTGCATTGTATGATGCACGTCATACACAAGGAGCAATTTTGTATATATCTTCCCTGATATCTCATTATTATTTTTTATTTTTTTAATTAGGTTTTTGGGTGATAGTGGTGTTATGGTTGGTTAAATTTTTGTACTTTTCTTTCCCTTGTTTTTTTTCTTTTTGCTCACGTCCATGTAACTATCCTCTGTGCTATTTTGGTATCAGGACGTTTTCGTAGTAATATATATATATATATATATATATATATATATATATATATATATATATATATATATATATATATATATATATTCGAGGAAAGGTGTCGCCGGATCCGGGAGTAATAGCAGAAGCAAGGTGTTGACGCACAAGTGAAAAGAAGCTTATATATATATATATATATATATATATATATATATATATATATATATATATATATATATATATATATATGTTTTTCTTACACCGTATTTGGTATTATAATGATGGCTTATGGTCACTCATTGTCCCAACTGCCTTCTATGGGGTTCACTGGCCTCGTGCAGCTCTCAATAAACAGCTATTAGCCAGTGAACCTCTCCAGAACCTGTTTCTTTCTGGGAAAATAAAATGGTTTGATTTTTATTTGATTTAATACTAAGGTTTCGCTCACTGTAGACCACATTCCAGTCAATACTATCAATGCTGGCATGAATGTCGACAAGGCATTGGCATTAAAGCGGCGATATGTAACAGGAGCATCGTTAACACTGTTTGTTCTTTCTTTGCTGCAAGGAATAAAAACAATATATTGACAAGTGATCTCTGAGATCAGATGACGTGGGAGCACCCACGCTGACGCCAAGTGGCACATATTCATCCTGACGACTAACACCGAAGACGGTGATTTAACCCTTGTGGTAGCTGAAGTAGGTAACATACGCCTGGACGCAGCGTATTCTGAATCTCGCGCAAAGATGAAATGAACATACACATAAAACTGGTACTCGATATGCCCTAATTCAAAGCGTCGTCATTTGAGGATAAACGCCCAGGTGTGCGCTCGCCAGTAATCGGGTTACCTACGCCTATGCTCATGCGTATATCATACAGCGCTTCAGGAACGCGGTGCGCAGAGACCGTAGGCGTTCCGCTGATTGCTGGCGTGTCTCTAGCTACACCAATCACTCACTGCGCGGCATTCACCTGTCCCCATCATTGAGTTTCTGTGCCGCTTACTGCACAGTTTTATTAGTCGCACTCGAATAAGTACACGGCGTAGAAACACTGTTGGTTCATGTGGAACCTGAATTACTCTTGCGACGAGGCGTAACACGCAAACACAACGCAAAAGGCAAAGCCGTACTGCGTTGTCACCGAAACGAATCACCACGTACGGCGCATTGCACCGACCGTTTATTTTCGAACAATAATGCGCTGACTCTACCGAAATGCTACATGTCGGCGCTCGTTAGTGTCCTGTAGTGGCCTCCTTATGGCGTCCCCGATGCCGGCTGCTGCGTAACCGTTAGCTGCGTAACAGTGGCCGGTCCACTGTTACGCAGCTAACGGAGGGAGTTCATGATCTAGCTTTTGCCATAAATAATCGCGGCCAAACAGACATGATCTTACTTGATTTATCTAAAGCTTTCGATTGCGTATGTCACAGCAAATTACTAATAAAATTGAAAAGTGCCATATGAGAGGGGTTATTGTTCTCTTGGATAGAAAGTTTTCTTACAAATCGCTCACAGTTCGTGCTGTATGAAGGTCATATATGAAACATAGTCCCCGTAACTTCTGGGGTTCCTCAAGGTTCCGTCTTGAGACCACTGTTATTTTTAATTTTCATAAACGACCTCGCGTCAAACATTGACTGTAATATCAAACTGTTTGCAGACGACTGCATTATTTATAAGGTAGGTAACCAGCTTTACAGACCACATTAACCTCATTGAATGTCTGACCAAGCTAGCGGATTGGTGCGCAAAGTGGCAAATGTCCATTAATGTAAAAAAATCCGCAGCTATGATGGTCGCACGTAAGCAGAATCCATCACAATTCATTTACACCATTCATGGTTCTCCACTGACTGATGTTGTGCAGCATAAGTACTTAGGCATTACATTAACATCTGACCTGAGATGGGATACACACTAGAGCACTGCACGGGCTCGGGCCTACCCGAAAACCCGAGCCCGGCCCGGCCCGTGGGCCGGGCCGGGCCGGGCAAAGTAGTTTTCACGGCGGGCCCGGGCCGGGCTCGGGTCTGAAGCTCCGGGCTTAGGGCCGGGCCCGGGTTTGAGGTGGCGGGCTCGGGTCGGGCCGGGCTTGGACTTTGCTCAGTTCTTAAAGGGGCACTAAATGGAAACAATGAGTCGGTTTAGACTGATAAAGCATACTCTGAGAACTCGAATGTCGTTAATTTCACCATCATAAGTTTATTCAGGAGAAAATCAAGGTCAAAGTTCTATTTTTTAAATGTTGCCCCGACGACATTGATTTCAAACTTAATTTTTGTCTTATTTTAAGGACATTAGCTCAATGATATTTCCTGAAACTTGGCTTGTTAAGTCTATGACTTCCTCAGATGTCAATGTACTGCATTTTTTACCGATTATGAACTACGTAGGCCCCAGTAGACGCCGTCAGAATCTCTGACGTCACGGTGTTTGCTGCGCGAAATTCCAGGTGGCTTCGCTACTCGCATTTCCCTTTTGCGCGTTTTCACGCTTACGAAGAGTGTTGTCGCGGCGAGCGTGGTTATTTTGGAATTGTAAAAGAGTAACTTACTGATAATAGAAAAAAGCGTTTTTCTCTTTAGTGTCCTTTCAAGCTTCTTCCACATACGTAGTGCCTACATACATGTTCCAAATTATGTCCCGAAAAATGTTTTATATATGTGGTGCAGGGTATTTGGGGAAGTTTATAAAGTACAAGTACTGAACTTCGTTTGCTTCTTGCACATGGAGCTACTTGAATTAGCTGAAACGGGCGAGCTAAAATTAGATAGATCAGGCGCTTATAACAACTCGCTAGTCTGTGCTTCATTTGCATTTGTTGTGATTTTATATCCCAAACGTTATTTTTTAATCACAGTAATAAATATAACATAATAAATTTATGTCTTTAACTTATCATCACAAGCGCGATCACAGAGTTCCAAAGCGGGGAAACGTTCTTGAAAGTTCCAGCCCTCCACTAAAGCGAAAGTACTGCGCGGAATCTCGTTACAATAGAATCCCTATAAAGACACATTCTTTTTCCATCGCTCCGCCACAGATCCCAGCGGTCATGTGACGCTATATGGACATGCACAGCCTGCTTTGTGTGCCCACATAGGTAATGTCTTAGCTTTCGTCTTGCTCCGCTATATCAGGGGTCTCAAAGTCATCTCTGTTGGGCCGCATTGACGAAAATTTACTCCCACGATGGCCAGGACAACGTGCCGAAGGTAGGCGCGCGGGGGCATAGGTTCTAGAAAACGTCAGCTAAGGTTGTCATTTGAGGAAGGACCTTTCCCACAGCTCATGTATGGGTTATTTCTGAAGGATTCCTACAACATATCGATAGCTATCTTCAAAATGACTAAAACCTGGACGCCGATTCTGACATAGAGAGTTGTTTAACGGTTATGTATCAACGCATGCTGACCGCAGGGGGTGCCTCACGAAAAAAAAAATGTTTTAGACCTGTCATGCCTGTGTAGCTCAAGAAGGTACGTATAAATAAAATTAAAAACACATAGACAAAGACAGTCATGTGGGGGCCGCGGGCCGCTAGCGAGAGGTGCGCAGGCCGCGTGTTTGAGACTCCTGCAATGTATAGTGCGAGAGCTACATGATGCTGCCGCAACAGCTCTGGAATACAGGAACAGCATAGGTGACGTGACGAAGTATCTGGCTTGAAAAAAAAAAACGATTACGAATTCCGTGCCGGATGATGTCCCCTTAGCTCGAACCATATGAATTCAATGAGTAATCGTCGAAAAGCTTATTCACGCCTTATCAAACTGGAACGAAATCACTTCGTCCACCTCCTGCCAGTCCTACCCACGTGTTCCAATGGCCACCTTCTATCGGTACAGCATCGTTAGGAAGGCATACACCATTGTAATATAGAAAAAAAAAAGAGCACGGTGCAAACTATGCATAACATGAACTGCTGAAAACGGCAAGCAGAAGCCCTCAAAGAGGAGTTTTATAGATGCTACTGAAGAGTGGCACGACGTTCGGGAACGAGAGAAATGAAGGGATGAGCTGGACAGCTGTGCATATGCAGCTTTTCTGGACACCAGCGGCCTAGTTCCCGTGAACGACACCATGTGGCGTATCTACCTTAAAGAATTCAAAAGTCCCGCCATGACGTATGCAGTGACACGGCACTAAATAAAAGAGAATCAAAAGAAACAGTACACACGCCCCGAGACTGTCGCTTCCCCTCAGTGCGCAGAAAAGAGAACGCTGTGTGTCGGCGTTATCTCGACGGAGACGACTGGCAATGAATCGGCAGTTTTTCTAGACGTGCCACGCCAAATGTCTGGCCGTTATACACGCGCCCGCGATGCATCAAGAGAATCGTGCTTTTATTTGTTTGTTTAGTTTCTTGCGCTGCCGTACCGCGGTGGGATATTGAAGCAGCATGCTGCTTTCCGAGTTTCTTTTTTCAGCTAGCGGGAACCATTAGGTTTGGGTACGAACAGGATATTGTGGTTGCATAATAACCAAATTTCCTTTGGTGTACCACTCGGGTGATGCATGTTTGCTCCTTGCGTTACCTCAAATTAGAACTGGATAAGTTTGAGAACGCTAGGAATGAGAGTAAAAAAAGGAAGTTAAAGATAGTTTTTATTTGTTTTCATTTAGTTCTTATTGAAATGTGGCTGCCACCGCAAGCTTGGCGCCGTCAAAGCGGGTGTGCAAAAATGATACAGTCGTTGAAAGATGATCTTGTACACCGGAAAATGTGAACCTGATTAGTTTTTTTGTTAGGAATGAACGTATAGTAGAACATATACGACCGAAGTGTTGTGTAATAATCTCTAGATCTTCCGTCTATCCCGCTAAAAAAAAGCCACTTATCTATCATAATTGCATTTCTTCTTTCTCTTTCTTTTTCTTCCCTTTTTTCTCACGGTCGACTGACTCATATGCTCGAGGTGATTGTCTTGAATCCTGTTGGCGCAGATACACCAATAGGTTACTCTAATGGGCTGGAAGTTCTCCTGAAGCTCTCCTTTCATGTTCTGTAGACGCAGTCTCTTTCAACTTTGCACTACAGCAAGCACAAAGTCTATCATGAATCACCTACTCGCCCAATCGTCCACTTTGATCAGCACAAAGAAATTCAGAAGAGCGAATTATGGCGTTTTTGCGCTGACAACAACGATTGTTAATTCAAGATAATATAGTAACTGTTCCTACAATCTCTCAAAATCACTTCGTTATTCTGTATCACTCCTGATGTAGAATACAAAATGCATTTGACTTGCTCAACAACGGGTCACAAGACACATCAGAGAAAAGCGAACCCTTTAATTCCCCCTTCTTTCGTTCACCCAGCATATGAAAATTTCTTCACTTGTGAGTGGAGCTCCTTCTGTTGCCACGAAGATGTGCAGGCGTTCCAAAGGAAATCTTAAGCCTTTCTTTCCAGGAGGTTCCCATAAGAGAACAATGGTGTTTATGCGCACAGGTATTTTGATTAGTAGTTTTTCGCTCGATGCAATGACTGAAAAATACCAGTCTTCAGCCAGATAAAGCCTAGCGAAATCTGCTTTTTCCTTTTATATCTACTGCTTTTCAAGCAGTAGTCTTCTTCCTCTGAAAACCCAACGGAAAATGAACCATGTCGAATAGAATGATTACAGCTCCGCTCGAGGGTCTTCAAAACCGGAGCTTTTTTTTGTACTTCATGATGCAAAATATCAGCCGCGTATTGAATCCTGGAATCTTCTGGCTTGATAGGAATGTCAAAGCTGCGAAGACATTCCTGGTTGGGATTCTTTTTTGGCTCAAACGTGTAGGCCCACCTTGAAAGTCCCTTCCACTGTATCGGGTAGTTTTTTCTCTATTGTAGATCAGGAAATCATAGTAAAATAGATAGTAAGAAATATATAATTCAATATTAAATTTTACTGTAACATAAAAGTTGCAATAAAATACGCGCGAAAGCGACTAAGAAAAATTAATAATATTTCAGAAGACACGATAACTGGCATGTAGCCTCGACTTTAATAGTAGGGATATCTGCACACAGGTGTGAAGTCTGGTTAATGCGCATCAATAGGACAGTGCTATCATAGATGCATGCGTTTTAGAAAACAACCTCTAGACATGGTATTCCCTCTCAGCTTTGTCTGAGTGGAAATAGCTCAAAGAATTGAATTCCTGTCAATCTCATAACATGTTATTTTTTTTTCTTAGATTAGGCCCTAAATCTGCCCTAAATGGTGGCTCTGCGCTGTACAGCGCACACGTGTGCTGTACAGCGCAGAGCCACCATTTAGGGCAGATTTTGTAGTGACGCGGAAATTACCTCCTTGATAGTGAGAAAGTTCACATATGTATACACAATAACCTTCTCAATATTTACTTATGGACAAATATTTGGGATCGTGGAACATGAGGTGAGCATTAGTGAGGTCACGCCTTTTTAGAGTAAATACTTACTCTATCACTATATATATTCGCGATGTGCTTTCTCAAAGGAACTGACAACCGATCGAAATGTGTCACAAGACCCTGGCTGTGAATTACAGCGACATAAACGAGCTTTTTTTTTCACCATATGATTAGGATTTGCATTGTTGAATTGCGCTTTGAAAGTCACAACGGCATGTCGCGTTGCCTGACGGGCAAGCCTTCATAGTGCACGAATGAGATGTGCGGAATGCTGTACGCAGTCCGCTGCTATTTACTAAAAATAATGCGTTTAAAATTATTTCGCACGTTATTAGGCATTCTCGATTTATTCTGTGCTTATAAAAGAGTAAAAGGAGTTGATGTTGAGAGGTGGCTTTGCCTTTGCGACTACTAGTGAACGCATGTCGAGCAACGGCGCATGCGCGCGGCGCTTTCTACATTGAATGAACTTCCATGTAGCACACATCAAAAACCGGAAAAAAGGCATTCCATACCGCTGGGGCTGTGGCATGGGCTTCGCAAGACACTGACCTACGTAGGCGGTGTCACGGCTGGAACGTTAGTAAAGGCATCTTTTCTTTTTTCAGTGAGTATTACCCGCAAGGCATTCTCCGCACACACACACACACACACACACATTATATATATATATATATATATATATATATATATATATATATATATATATATATATATATATATATATATATATATATATATATATATATATATATATATAGGAATATAGGTTCCCTGATGAAGGCCGGTCCCCGGCTGAAACGTCGGATTAATAAAAAGTTTTCGTGTTGCACGTCCTCTACTTCGCAAAGCATTGATTCGACTGGATCCAAGGACACTTCCTTCCTCATATATATATATATATATATATATATATATATATATATATATATATATATATATATATATATATATATATATATATATATATATAGTGCATTACCCCTGAGGCGAACAAGCAAGGCGAGCTTGATCTGCTCATTAGTTTGATGAATCGTAATTCGGCTTGGCTCGGGAACACAGTGCGGAGGGCAATCTAGTGAGCGTCGAATACTTGGCTCATTGAATCGGTAAGCAGAACTGTAAAGCGAAAAGCGCTTGTTAGTTTTGAAGTCTTCTTCCTCGCTGTTTTCATTCACTCTGTTGTACATTGCTGCTAACATGGGTACCTGTTAAGGGAAAGTCATCAGTAAAGACAACATGCATGTGTCCATGCCTGGACTTCCCTCTTAGTTACTCCCTCTTATTACTCTTTCAACGGCGTGAAGTGGCGTTGCGGCAACAAAGGCAGTGTGTAGTCGGCTAATATTCCCTATGAAATTACCTATGCTTTTCAGGAAAGCAGCGTACACTAAAGAACGTGTTAAAAGGGTTTCGTTTCGCCTCACAAAAACAGTCCTGATATCGTGCATGCCTCTCGATTGCATTATCGCCGCGCGCCCGGCACTTCCAGGTCACAAATGGCACGCACGTTATGAGCGTGAGACAGCATTGTTCATAGGAAAGTGGCGAGTGCCGAGAATTCAAGAAAGGAAACGCAAGCCAGCAGCAAAGCAGCCGGTTGAAGATCTCTCCGTCGTTGCTATGGCAACGGCGCGCGCGGCCGCGCTCGCTTTCGAGTCTGCTTGCCTACCGTTTCGCCGTCTGTTCCGTGCACACCGCTCCCCGCCGCCGGCCTGCGCCAGTCAGCGAGGGGGGGGGGGGAGGTGTTGGGTAAAGGGAGAAGGCACTTGCTGAAGGCTTTGACAGTTTGAGAGAAACACCTATTCTCATTATTCTTGTCAGTAAAACACCGCCTCCGTCAAACTTTTGGGAGGGGAGGCGGGCCCTTGGGCCATACCCCGTAGCTACGGGCCTGGCCTCTGGACTCCTAGGTGGCCCCGGTCGGTTGAGGTTAACTAAAATCTGGGTTCCTTTTCTTCGTTATTAAGTAATGGGTTGTGTGGTAATAAAAAATAAAACATTAGAAGTTTACTTGCTCCATTTCCAAAAGCGAAACCGAAACTGCAGCAACTATCTTGGTTGCAATACTCCAGCGAAAAAAACAAGCAACTAAATCTTCAACAGCGTTGTACTAGTAATAATAATTGCTGGAGTTCTACGTGCCCAAACCATAATATGTTTATGAGGCATGCCGTAGAGGAGGACTGTGGAAATTTCGACCACTTCAGGTTCGTAACGTGCATCTAAAACCAAGTACACGAGCCTCTAGCATTTTCGCCTTGTTCAAAAATGCTGGAGCCGCCGTCAAACCTGTGCCCTTTGGGTCAGCAGCCGAGCACCGTAACCGCTGTACCACCGCGGCAAACATAAGCAGTTCTGAGAGAGACAAAAAAAGAAGAAAAAAACGCATTGGGATTAGAACCAAGACCCCAGCGATTGCGCGCAAACAGCCAGCGTTAATGATCAACCCATTCAGCCACAGCGCGCGGCCGCTAGCCCGTGATACGATAGCTATTATAAAGATACTACGGTCAAACTCTCCTTGCAACGCTCCTTGCAAGTGTCCCCACCTTCCAAAGAGCAGGAACGGAATGCAAAAGTGAAAACAGCTGCTTTCTGTTTGTAAAAATGCGCTGCAGACCATAATTCTATGTTTCGCAGCGCAAGGAACGAGGACGACATTGGAAAACACACGCAGCGCTGAACCTTATAACTGACTATATTTTCAAACTTACAGCAATATATATGCGCTCTTCACCAGGAAAGAAAAAAGAATAGAGCAAATGAAGCATACAAAAAATTCCAGAAAACATTGTAGAAGCCCAAACAATTTTGAAATGTGATAAAAAGTGCACGAGTGCAGCTTCGCTTGCTCTTTCGGGCAACGAAAGTGAATTTTTCGTAATCGTAAAATATATGTGATATCGATGATGGGTTGTTGTTTCCTGCGACTACAATTTTTTGTACACCAGGCCTGCAATTGTCGCGTGACCAAAATCACGTAACATCGCACATCTACTTATGTGACTACAATCAAGTAACAACTAGCCACGTGACTAAAATCACGTAAAATCAAGTAATTAGTCTCGCCACTAAAATCCCGTAACGTCAGGTAACTATTGACGTGACGTGTTGGTGCCAAAAACTTCGGAACAACCGGGTGGCGTGGGGCAACCTCAGCGTCCGCACTGGACTCTAATAAAGATGTACTTTCTCTCTCACGTGACTAAGATCCCATCACGTAACTACTAGTGACGCGACATTTCCCCTTCAGAACCACGCAACAAGTGCGTAGTCTGGGGAACCAACCGAAACCTGAGAAGAATAGATTATCCAAGCCTAGCCATATCCTATAATACTATACTAGCAAAAACTTTACACCTCTAGCAATAGCTTGGTATTACTAGCAAAACCTTAGAAGAAGCTAGGTCGAACGCTAGCTCCGCTTTCGTTTCCAGCCTTACGCAACCAGTACATGCTGCGCACATTTTCATTTACAGATGTTTAAAATGGCATCTTATTGCGGTACGTTGAGGTGGGCTGCGAGTGCGTGCGAAAAGCTGCTGAATCACAGGATTTTCGTTTTGTAACTGGAAGCACCAGTCCCTGGACTTCCCGAAAGCTTTGACCCACACACGTCATATCACACGGACCTATCCGATGCAGCACACAGTGCTATGTGATGTTAAAGGAGAAGGCATGCTGGTTTTTTTCTGTTCACGTAGGGCGATAGATATGACAAGAGATGAATAAAAATTGGCCGCGTATCTGCGTGCTTCACTGCAAATGTCGTCTAAAGATGATAGAAGAGGTGCTGCGTGAGATATGAACGCCATCTGGCAATACGTCGGGAAACGTGAATGCTGTGTTGGGGGCTGGTAGTCCCGGCGCAGCAGCAGGCAAGACCGGCGGTGACCAACGCGACCGGCGGGGACGCCAGCCAGCCCGAACACGCGGTTTGGCGCGAAGCGCCGAAGCCGAAGAAACGTCCGCACTCAACGAGTACTCTCCACACACTTTTATATTCACGTCGCCTGGGTAAAGCAGGAATGCCAGAGCGGCGCTCCATGGAACTCGTACAGTGCAATACTGAACTGAAACCGAAACACAACAATGAGCTCGCGCAGAGGGCACGGAGGAAGCCAAGTTTCGGCGCAGTCGCATTTTCAGCGCAGCTTAAGAAACTAGGGTCTCTAGAATTACGTATCTATGTATTTTCTATTAAAGGAACACACCACCTAATACTTACCTAGTGATGTTGCGCCTCAGATATGCGTAATGTTTGCTTTTTGATCAACCATGTACACAAGTATGAACCTAGTGAGCCGTTCACGATGGCTGGCCCTTGTGCAAGTGGTTCAACTTTGGCCGAGTGGCTGAATCGAGGGACGTGCCGACAAACAGAAAGACAGACAGAAGGACAGACAGAAAGACAGACCAAAATTTCTGCGTTTAAGTTCCCCAAGAAAGACTATCGTCTTTAAAATCCCAGTTTCACCGCAAGGACGATGCAATGAGTGCGATAGCAACAAATGAAGTAAAGCTGCAGGCAGCTAACTCAGATGCAGTCTCGCGTAACTCTACAAAATGGTGCTGTAAGAGAACACAGCCACCTCAGGTAGGAAAGGGGATTTCGCACAGTCTCTTCGAGTTGAGAGCGCAGCATATAGAAGGGTATATGAGCCGTCCGCTGATGCTTGTCGAGATAGCGATTTTGATTTCATTTAAGTTAGGGCGAAATCATTGCACTGCGCTTTGAAAAAGAACAAATAATTTTTCCTATTCTTTGATTGGCTTAACTACCTGTTGGTTTCATTGGTAGTGTCTAACAAAAAAAGAACCCCTCGAAAAATTCCCCTTCGTTCGTTAAGATTACGACAAACTCTTGCGTTAGCCCTAAAGTAAAAAGCAACTGCAAAAACGTCTAACTTTGTCATTTAATTACTATGCCTCGCTTGTCTAAGCTTAGTTCACTTCCTTTACGTTGCTGAATTGTAGGTACCTGAGAAAGTCGTAACGACATCATGAGAAGGGAGAAATAAGTTTCCACCACAATACGCGTACAAAAGCTCGAAAGAGCTTTGTTCACCATAACTTGATCTGGCGTTCTGTTCCTTAGGACGTTTATAAAAGAGTAAAGTAAGAATTACAAATGTAGATCTGAACGATGTGATACGCGTGGAGTGTTTAAACATACACTAAAAAAGTCATATAATAAAGAGAAAAAAGAAACGGCAGCTCAAGATTACAGTCAACAACCGAAACCGAAACGAAAGCTCTTTTTTGTTTCGGCGGCGACATCCTGTGCGAAGCTGCAGAACTAAGTCACGGGCTGAAAAAAAAACGCTGATCCATCGCCAGGGGTGCTATCGCGGAACGATTCTATTTTTTATTCCAATGCTTTTCGTGCTTTTCGCGCCTGGTCATTGGTCAGAACAACGGTCCGTCCGCGATATCAACGCGATCAGCCAGCCGCGAGTGGTGGATGATAAGAAAAGCATAGAATATGGCATAGAATCGGAAATAGCATCGTTCCGCGATTGCACCCCAGGAATCGAACCTATGACGGCGCGGTTACGCCGCGCTCTGAACTTGAGCGATTAGCTCGCTCGGCCACGGTGGATGCCTTGTCGCCGGTGGTAAGCAAGGGTTTATCAATTTACCACAAACATTTGAACGACCGCGCTTCATAAAACGCGTTAGGGAACAATGTTATGCCAACTGCGGCAAGTTGAGATTGGCTTCAAACGAAAGCTGATTGTCAGGACTACATGTCATTTCCTGACCATTACCATAACTTGCTTAGTTTTACGACAGTGACCGTTTTTGTCTCGAAAAACAGGCCACATTTTTCGCCGTTTCCACAGACTCCCATTGTACAATCTTTAACTGCTCTGGGAACAAAATTGAAGCTTACTGCAACATGATCGCTGCAGTCTTCTCGTCCGTTTAGGTTCCCAGAAGCGCTCTGTGGTCTGCGTTTTTCAACATTCACCCTCTACACTTAATTATTCGGGAAAAACTCGCCAGTTCCATTGAAAACGCGCTAGCTTCGCGCCGGGGCCGCCAGGGGCGCTGGCTGTGATGTGTCCACAAAAGCTGGATATGTTCATTCTGCAGAGGTCCACAATGACATTCTAAACTAGCTCCAGTGGTGGAAGCTAAGAGCAATGACTGCCCACGCCTTCAGAATTCGTAAGGCAGATGTGCGCCCCTGCGGCTAGCGAAAGCAGTGCAACAAATTTTAGCGCGCCAGGATATGTGGTGCAACAGCACATGACATGCTAAAAAAGCAGAATCCCCTGATAATTGGATATTTTGCACAAGAACATGTGAAGAAATAAACTATAAACTATGCCACAAAACCTTATAGACTGTATATACTAGCAGTGATGCGATATATCATAACGATGCTATGACAAATTGTTTTTTTCTTCCTTTCGGCTGCTTATACGTATATGAAGTACACGTGGCGCACACGGATCGTTATAATTTTTATCTACGTTAGTGTACTTGAAACAAAGGTAATAAATTTGGCTTTTTTCCCTCCATTTCTCTTCCTGTGGCAAGGTGCTACTATGTTGAAAACAGGTGCTACATATCCAGAAGGGTGCACGATTGGCTTTGTCGTTAGAGCATGCTTTAAATTTCAATAGAGAGCACAATAACAACAAAGAGAAGAGAGCGTACTGTTCCCTGTCTCTTCTGTTTTTATTGCGCTCCCTATCGAAACTGAAAGCATGCTGCAAATCACTTTCCTTGCTACAATATCTGCTACAAAACGCTCTTGGTGATCCCCATTGTATGTGCAGAAAAAAATAGGTACATTATACCTCTGCCGAACGAACGTTCATCGTACCCAATATCTCCGCTCAACTGTTTCCACGGTGAGCACCTTTTTACAAGAAATTACCGTAGGTTAAAGTATAATTGTTAGCGAAGCATGCGCCAACAAAGCGTAGATATTTCATACTTAAAACGCCTCGCTGTCGATTCCATGTTCGAGTAACACCACCTAGATTATTGGCTCGGGCCCCTGTCGGGCCCGATCTGCGGTCGGGCCGGACCGGGCCGGGTAGGTGAAATTTTTTCTCGGGTTCGGGCCGGGCCCGGGTCTGACTTTGAGTCACCGGGCCGGGTTCGGGCGGGTAAACTTTAACGAGCTCCGGGCACGGGCCGGGCCCGGGCCGAGAATTCCGGCCCGTGCAGTGCTCTAATACACACATAGGTAACGTCACTGCGGCCGCACTGCGTAAACTTTTCTTCCTAAAAAGAAGGCTTAGAACTGCACCAGCGCCCGCAAAACTCCTGGCTTACACCATGTTCGTAAGACCAGTATTAGAATATGCCAACGTAGTTTGGTTTCCTTATTCACTAAGTAGTATTAGTAAATTAGAGGCAGTACAACGCAAAGCCATACGGTTCGTACACAAGTTCAAACGTACAGATTCTCCCACTAACCTTCTGGCTTCATCTGGCATTGATAAGCTATATACTAGGCCACAAGAGGCGCGCATGAAGTTCTTGTACCAGTTGTTACATGGCCACTACAAGGTAGATGTCTCTAAGTACGTCACATTTTCACAGTCTCGCCCTACCCGTCATAAGCACAAATAGAGTCTGAAAGAATATTCCTCAAAGAGCGACGTTTTGGGAAATCTTTTTTCCCACTAACAATACGCGAATGGAATAAACTGAAGGCAAATGCTACTAATGCCGACACAGTATCCGCATTCACCGCAGTGTTAGAAACCATGCGTAACCTACAATAGTATGTCAATGCTTCGCATACTTTGTTATTTTCCTCTTTCCTTTTCATTTCTTTCTTTTTTTTTTGGCACAGTGCACTGTGGCAGGCCAGACAGTACTTGGCCAGACTTAACTTTTCGCCTCCGTCTGGTAAAATGAAGGAATGGATAAAGGGAAAAAAATATGTATTTTTTTAATTCATTCAATCCATCGCTGAAATACCTGGCTTCGTATGCGCAAGTCAGCAGTTTCCTGAGTTTGCTGCTAGAAAACTGCGCATATTGTTGATTCTGTCACCATCATTTGTCCTGCTCTCTGATATGCGTACCGAAATATTTGTTGCGTTTCAAATTGATGCCTCTCGTTTCATTCTCTTTTTTTCCTTGCACAAATAAAATGCGGAATGGTTTGCCGGACGCACTTGTACATAGCGATGGTTGTGCCGATATTAAAGATGCGCTACATACCTATATATTTTTATAACAGTGTATAACAAATTTTGGTACGAATATCGCCTTGTTTTTCAGCATAGAAAATTCATTGTTCCTGGTATTTCGTTGTTGTTTACCAGTAGTGTAAGTGAACCAGTATGTTACTTGGAATGCTATTGTTTGCTCGTTATGAATGAATACAATGTATGATATGCCCTCTGTAATGACTCCATGACTGGGGTCGACAGTACTGAAAATAAATAAATAAATAAATAAAATAAATGAGGCGGTACTTAACCGCTCCCAGACCACGACACTGTTCCTGTCAGAGATAAAGATATAATGCGCGCTTTTATAGCCCTGTCCATGCTCTTCGATGGCGCAGTGGGTAGAGTGCCGGGCACCTGTCATCGCGGACCGAGAGGTTGTGGGTTCGGTTCCCAGGTTCTCCAAGTAAACGAAAGTTTGTCTTGTTTTTTTTTTCTTGTCATCTGTTCGTGTATATTTTACCAACGTCAATTACGTGACGCAAATTATGTCAGTGAAGCCTTGGTAGACGCCGGAAGAAAACACTTTCGTGTTAAAATGAGGCCGAGTACGTTTGTTGACGGTGCAAACCAGCTCTTGCAAAAATGGCTAGTGACATTGGGTAGACCACCTAGTAACCATTTATTGATATTGGCGACTGTCTATTAACGTTTGCGTTCTTAGTAACATTCGTTAACAGACCATCCAAAGGCCTCCTTCTTCATGCTGTATTTTAGAGTACTTTATGTAGACCATCTAAAGGCATCCTTAGCGTTGTATAACGAGTACTTTACGTAGACTGTCTAAAGGGCGCCTTCTTAGTGTTGTATAAAGACTATTTTATGTTGACCGTCTCAAGGCCTCCTTCTTAGTGTTGTATGAAGAGTACTTTATGTACACCATCTACAGCCCTCCTTCTCAGTGTTGTATAATAAGTACTTTATGTAGACCATCTAAAGGCATCCTTATGACTGTTGTATCAAGAGTACTTTTTGTAGACCGCCTAAATGCCTCCTTCTTAGTGTTGTACAAAGACTATTTTATGTAGACCGTCTAAAGGCATCTTTTCTACTGTTGTATAAAGAGTACATTATGCAGGCCGTCTCAAGGCCGCCTCCTTAGTATTTTATAAAGAGTATTTTATGTAGACCGTCTAAAGGCCTCCTTCTTAGTGTTGTACAAAGCCTATTTTATGCAGAGCGTCTAAAGACCTCCTTCTTCCTGTTGTATAAAAAGTACTTTATGTAGACCGTCTCAGGGCCTCCTTCTTAGTGTTGTACAAAGACTACTTTATGTAAACCGTCTAAAGGCATGCTACTGCCTGACGTATAAAGACTATGCTGAACACAACCCCTGAACGCCTCATTTATAAGTACAATATAATGTACCGTGAAAAGATGATTTAGCTTTGGCTGATGATGAGAAGCCATCGAATATTTATCGTCTCCCCCATTTCTAACCAGGGGCTCACAATAACACATCAAATGAGTTGCAGCGAGGCGGCCGTGCTGTGAGGATAAACGCTCCCCATTGTCCCTAAACTCGCCTGACAATATATGCTCAACCCTTTCTCCTCCGGCGAGCGGCACGCTACGCCACAATTTTCTTGGCAGCAGTGCAGAAGCTACCGAACCGAAACGCTCGCCAATTTTATTTTCCAATTTTCGGAGTTACTTATCACCAATAAATAAAACATTCTTCATTGCAGAGATAAAACAGGTATCGAAAGCCGTTGGTGAAAAAAAAATTACTGTACAGTCTAAGTTTTCTTTCGTTTGTTTTGGTTTCTTGGATAGCACCAGCTTCTCCAGACGCCTGTTCTCGCAGTAAACATGGCGTCCCCGATGCCGGCTGGACCATGTGTGGCCGTCAACTCCTCGTTTCGTTCTGCGAGAAATACATACTGGAAATGTGGGAGAGAGAGGCTGATCAAGCAAGTTATCTGCAACGTCTCTGCTGGGGTAAGGTGCCGTCAGCTTGAACTGTCGACGAATACTGCATACAGGACTGTCGTCGATTTCGCCGGAGTGAGTGAATGATGGCCCCAATCAAGGCTGAAGGGGTACTATGCAGCATGTCCCGAGTTTGGCGAAACTCGGGATCTTTCCGAAATCTGGCGACACCCCCTTTTAAACGAGCTAACAGTACGAGAAGGTGAAATCCAGCCCTCAGCTCGCGCTCCGTTTGGAACGCGGCGTCACGTCAAGGGCGGTCGAGAATGTTGGGTGGTGTCTTCAAACTACAGGCACCTCCTTTCATTTGTTTGTCGTTCCACTGAGTACAGAAGTGCACCCATGCAAGAGAAGCGGCAGAAAGCTCTACTAACTATATTTTTATGTGTGCGGGGCCGTTTCAATTCATTTTCAAGCGTTTAATGTCTGCACAAAGTATCCTTTAGAATAATCAGCACCGTGGCCTCTGAGATTAGTTCCGACCGAGCGCCTTACAACCATAGAGTTTCTTACAATAATACCTAGAGGGGAATCTGGCGCTAGTGTCTACGCGGGCTCCTTGAGCGGCGCTTCAACCACCATGGGAATGATGGGAAGTACAGGCTTCGGATCTGCTTCGAATGGCTTTCGTTCTTGAGATTCGCGACGCTTGTTTGCCGAGTGTAAAACAAAGTGATAAGAAATTATTTCCACTTAAAACTTGCTTCATTCTTGTGTACGTAAAACTTACTGCAAAATTTTGCCTGACCGTGAGATGGAAGTGAAACCTGGACAAATTCAACGACTGCATTGCTCTGCAATTGTGTTCCAGATTTGGCATCACCAAATAATGAATTATTTTTTTACAACACTTGAAAACAAACACTTGTTTTTCCCTCGAAAGTACGCATTATCTCTTTATGAAAATAACAGTACTGTATTGAGTGAGAGACACTTAACGTATTGTCTGCTGCGATGCCAGGTAAGTCTGTCCAAGTGGTCTGCCTCCAACGCATTTCTCGTTTTGTTGTGAAGTCGAGTCGGAGGAGCGTGAAGGTGCGTCTACTTAGCTTCGCCGTCGTATTGCAGTCGATTTGAAAGAGTTTTGGTAAGTAGCGCTCATCACAAAACGTGAACTCTATGCAATTTCCTGCACTGGCATGGGACGCTACATCTATGCGCAGCGGTGAGTGCACGATGCTTTGAAAAACTGTCAAATATAACCTGTAAAGCTACAACGGGGCAGCAGACCAAGAGACCTAGCTGTCTTCAGCCTCTTTGAGCAGCAAAGACACTGCTTGAGTGCTTTGCAACGCACCCCACTGCCCACGCCTCGCAAAGAACGAAACTGAAACTGTAGTAAAAGATTCGTAGAAAGTTCGCTAGCTAACGCAATCCAATCCGAAGCCTGTACTTCCCATCATTCCCATGGTGGTTGAACGATCGCAGCGCCAGTTTCCTCTCTAGGTTATTGTATGAAACTCTATGCCTTACAATACTGCGGCTAGAGCTAATCGCCGTGGCCACGTGTATACTATCACCATGGTCAGCCAGTACATTCTAGCACGTTGCTCGGCCGGCGCGTGCCCTCGTCGTTCTCTTCTTCATCGTATGCTCCCTCCCAGAGCACGTGCGCCCGGCTGATGAGCTAATCAGCTGGGCGGTATACCTAGCTGAGTAAGGACGTGCTATGACGAAGCTGATTAGGCCAAATCATGCTAAGGCCGAGCTAACTAAGCCACGTCTTCCTAAGACCATGCTAATGAAGTCGTGTAAGGCTAAAAACAAGGTAATTACGATCATGCTAGTTAACACGACGCTAATTAGGAACATGTTATTAAAGCCAAGAATCAAGACCTTACTCACCGAGATCGTGTTAATTAGGGTCGTGCTCATTAGGATTATGCTAATTACGTCAGTGCTTTTCAGGACCTTGCGAATGAAACCTGATTAAATAATGTCATGGCATTTAAGTCATTATCAATAAATGTTAATTAACACGAACGCTAATTAGTAGCGTGCTAATTAGGATCGCGCTCATTAGGAACATGCTAATTACCTATGTACTGTTCAGGACCTTGCGAAATAAATCTGAGTAAGTAATGGCGCGCTAATTGAAACATTAATAATTAATGCTCATTAACACGACGCTAACTAGAAGACTGTAATTAAAACCAGGATAATCAAGACCTTACTCACCGAGGTCGTGTTAATTAGGATCGTGCTAGTTAGTATTATGGTAATTACCCCTGTAATATTCATGACCTTGCGAATTAACCCTGGGTAATATTGTCGTGGTAATTAAGACATTAACATTTAAGAAAGGGCCATTCAATATCATGTTAGTTAAGACCTTCCTAATCAATAGCACCAACATTGAGACAAAACTGACACGGTCATTACTCCTAAGCACACCAAGCATACTGAGTAGACGAGCCACGTAATAAGCTTGAAGAAGCTACGTGATCACAAGCTCCTCCGATGGCACCAGTCTTGCACAAGTAGTGCAAGCTAACCAAATTATTTTATATGCAAAGAAACTGCTGAGTAGCGTCCACCGCATGAAACACTTCAAAGGCACACCGGCACTATGACCGTCACGAGTTGACCTGGGGCCTTTTCAGAATCAACAAGTTTGTGCCCGAGTTCGCGCGTCATTCAATTTGATTGATTGACGCCTGCGACGAAGATCGGTTCCACCCACCGCGCTTCCTCTTGCCGAGGAGCAGTGCTCAGGCGGCAACGCCAGCGAGCGGCACGATTCATCTGTGAGCTTTATCACACAGACTATGCACACACGCACGAAGAACTACGGGTTATATCATCACGTGGCTGCGATGTCTCGCATTTCACCGCTCTCACGTCGTACCACACACAGCTATGAAGCAAGCACCCCTGGGGGGATTTGCGGCGAGAACTATTTACTTGTTTACTATTTACTTGTTTGTGGAGGCATTGTTTCTACCGATTCGCTACTGCAGAAAAATCTTCAGACGTGTAATGTAAGTATAGCAGTAACCTATCCGTTTATTTATCTGTAATATTCCAGAGAAGCGAAACGGGCTGCACCAGAGTGCTGCGTGTGTAACCTTGTTTGCCTTCTAGAGTGGAAATTTCCATGCTGCAGGTGGAAAGAATTTTCCGAAAGAGGACAAACGCCCACGAACACGCCCGTGAGAGGCGCGATGAACAGTTGGCAAAAAGATAGCGCGACAATCACGCTGACGTCACTGTACTGTCAAAATGTTGACTGAGTGGCGGCGCTGACGCGTTCGCACGCGGCGTTCCTTTGAAAACCACCGCGAATACCGCACATGCGTTTGTGACGTCATGCTCGTTCTTGTAGCCCTTTTTTATCAACGCTGCTATCGCGTGCTCCGCACTGTCTTCCTGTCATGACCGCCGTAACGCGAGCTCGGAGCAAACTCGTGTGCCTGAGCAGCTCGGGTCATCCTGCATAGCTCCCAAGCTCTGCGGGTCCCGATTGCTTCTCCAAAGAGCCAGAAACTGGATTTCTCGGCCGAAGCTGACAAAGGTATGACCGGCAAGACGAGACTGCTGCGCTCCGACACGTTTGCGTTGGCAGCTATTCAGCAGAGTGCGCAGTTATGCCATTAGCAGTGAAATGCATTCTGCCGAGAAGCTCCGCAATGACGTAATCAGCGACGCTGACATGGACATGCCGAACATCAGCACGCGTACGGTGCAAAGAATTCCACGTTGCTCGAAAGAGAAGACATGACTGCTCGACATCCAAAGTACCTCCGAGCTTTCCGAAAAATGCGGAGGCAGCAGCGATAAGCTGTCGCGCTCTTTTATTGTCTGCGAGCTTTCAGTACGTGTGCGTGTTGTTCATAATGTAGGCAGGAATAAAAAAAAATATCCTTCCTTGCCTTTTGCTTCTGAGCTCTTTCAAATGATATATGACTGTGATGCAATCAAACATATGAGCGGTTTTTATGAAATATTTCTTTTATTGCGATAGCAATTACATAGACACTCTGGGCGGGTTTTTCCCCTCGCCGTCATGGGATCTCAAAGAGATAGGAACGCAAAGAGTTAGCTACCAGCCCCACTTCGTATAACATTACAATTTGTTGTTATCGCGCTTTCGCTGAGACTGATTTGCTTCGCGCTTGTGGTGAGACTTTAATATTTTTTCTACCACTAACGATTGCTATTAGGGACAATACTTGCTATGTATTACATGTAGAAGGATGAAAGAAAATTCGGCAGCAATGGTGGACGACCAGCGAAGCTCCATAAAAGAATCTCTATCAGTTTCTTTTGAATTAAGCGTGAGCGCTCTTCAAATAGTCCGATTGAGCGGCATCGTGGTACTTGCATCTTTTGGCTGCTGTGTGTGTTGTCGATGTTCGTCATCTTGCACAGCTTGCATAGCTCTTGTACCGTGTCGCAACCGGCTGTCTATTCGGCTTTACGAAAAGTCAACACTGTAAATGCCAGCATTCGATCACGTGAGGCACGCACCCGCATATCTCGGACTGAGGTATACACCACACACACAACTTTTGTTGGCTGAAAACAAGTACACGCAACCTAAGCCTCACTGTTATAAAGGCTCTAAAATTCTGTGAAAACGTTCTGAAAAGCGGAAAATTTTCTGAATGTCAATCTATATCAATTTCCGTCCCCGCGATCAGTGTATTGGGCATAAGAAAAAAAGCGGTGCAGAAAAGCAAGCAAAGTCACAATCGGAGCCATTTTGGCAGCGTCTTCAAGAGGCGAGCAATATATTTTTTAATGTAGTTCCTCCCTCATTTGCTTATTGGGGCGCCTCAGAGTAACGCCGTAGCACCCTAATGACGTCATCCATGAAGAAACGCGCGCATGGTGTGGTTAAGTATACAAAATTATTTTAGGAGCTATCTTCGCGTAATTCAAGTAATTTAAATCGTGCCAACTTACTTATGTCCTCTTGAAACAAGGTTTTAAAAAGTAGCTTTCGTAATCAGAAGTGTGCTCGCAATGCCAGAATTTAAATGTGAACATATTCGACAGAGATCTGTCTGGCTGGGTGAAAAATTCATACGACAAATAATAAACTCTCCAGCCACTTTGCTAAAGTTAAACTTTAAAAGCTATAAAACTGACCCGACGTTTCGGGACCGATTCGGTCCCTTCCTCAGGGGTGACTGTTCGGCCGGCTCCGAAGCTAGCGAGTTTCTTTGGTGGTGTCCCCCTCTCCCTCGTCCTTCTTCCCGCCGTTCTTCTTGCCGCGGTGTTTCTTCCACTGGTTCCATAGACCGTGCACGTACACATTCGGCAAGGTTCCAGTTGAGCGGTTGACATTTCCCGGTGTTGTTTGTATATGCCAGGATTCCAACAACTGCCTTTTTGTGTGGTTGCCTTCCGTGTCGATGACCCGGGCGTCGTCAAAATTGATGCAGTGGTCCATCTTTTCGCTGTGTTCAGCGAGGGCGTTTCGCGCGGCGTTGAAGCTACGCACGTCGTTTCGATGTTGCCGTATCCTTTCGGGGAAGTTTTTTGTCTCACCGATGTAAGTGGCGTTACAGTCCGTGCATGGAACCGCGTAGACCAAACCGGGGCATCTTTCTTTTGGCAATGGATCTTTTGGCCGTGGCAGGAGACGCCCGATTGTTGACACGGGCTTGTGCGCTACCTGGATGCCTTCTCTTCCCAGCAGCCTGGACAGTTGCTCGCTGATTCCCGGAACGTATGGGACCGAGATGCGGTAGGAACGTTTGGGGGAAGCCTCATTGTTAGTGTCACCCATTGCAGAAGAATGCGGATGGGGGACGCTTTCCCGGCGTCGCTGGCGCACTCGGCGAATAAAGCTCTTCGGGTATCCATTGTCCAGGAGGTCGGCGGTGATCGCTTTTTCTTCTTTTCTCCGTATTTCTTTGGTGCTGCAGACGGCCTCTGCGCGATTCAGGAGTGTGTTGACCACTGATGTTTTGTGGGCGGTCGGGTGGTTAGAGCTGAACTGCAGGTATCGTCCGGTGTGTGTAGGTTTTCGGTACACCGAGAAGCTCAAACGTTCTTTCAGCCACGTTCTTTGCCGTTTCACTAGCACATCCAGAAAAGGAAGCACGTTGTTCTTTTCATGTTCCACGGTGAATTGAATCGCCGGTTCCATCGAATTTAGGTGTGCCAGGAAACCGTCGATGTTAGACTCCTTGATCACGCAAAAGACGTCATCCACATACCTCGAAAATATTTCTGGTGGTTCGGCGAACGTGTCCAAAGCTCGTGTTTCGATGTGTTCCATCGTCAGGTTTGCCGCTGTGGCTGAAATGGCGGCTCCCATGGCGGTTCCCCTTGTTTGTTGGTAGAATTCACCTCCGACAGAAAAATATGTTGCGTTGAGGCAGAACTCCATCAGACGGCACAGTTCGTCCGTGCTGAGGTTCGTCCTTTCGCTGAGGTTCTCATCCTTCTCCAGGGCGGCTCGGGCAGCTGAGACCGCGAGGGGTACGGGCACGCTCGTGAACAGCGAAACTACATCGAAAGACACGAGGCTTTCGTCACTGCCGATTGTCACCTCCGACATGCGCTGAACAAAATGGGTGGCATTCTTTACATGTCTGGCTGTCTTCCCCACTAGTGGTGACAGGGTCCTGTGTAGATGTTCGGACAGCATGCGAAGTGGGGATGTTCTAAAGTCAACTATCGGACGTAGCGGTATCCCCGGTTTGTGGATCTTTGGAAGGCCGTAGAATCCCGGCGCGGAACCGTTTCTGCATATGAGGCGCAAGTACAGCGTTCTTGATTCTGGGTGGTCTTTGAAAATGTCAGCCAATAGCTTGTTTAGCTCTCGTTGAATCCTGGGTGTGGGGTCTTTCGTGAGTTTCACGTATTCAGGGTTGTTCAGCAGGTTTTTTATCTTGTCCTCATAGGATTTCCGATCAAGTATAACAGTCGAATTACCTTTGTCTGCTGGTAGGATGGTTATGGTTGAGTCTTTTCGGAGTTCTTGAAGTGCTTCTTTTTCAGGTTTTGTAAGGTTCCCTCGCGGTCGAGCTGGTAGCTTCGAGAGGATTCCAATGGCTTTGAGTCTTACGTTGTCTCTTGAATCGCTGTCTATGTGTTGTATGCCATCTTCAACAGCTGCGATGATCTGTGGCAGAGGTGGCGGAGTAGTTGTATTGAAATTGTGTCCTTTAGACAGAACGCTTGCCTCATGCTCGGAATCCTCTCGAAGCTACCAGCTCGACCGCGAGGGAACCTTACAAAACCTGAAAAAGAAGCACTTCAAGAACTCCGAAAAGACTCAACCATAACCATCCTACCAGCAGACAAAGGTAATTCGACTGTTATACTTGATCGGAAATCCTATGAAGACAAGATAAAAAACCTGCTGAACAACCCTGAATACGTGAAACTCACGAAAGACCCCACACCCAGGATTCAACGAGAGCTAAACAAGCTATTGGCTGACATTTTCAAAGACCACCCAGAATCAAGAACGCTGTACTTGCGCCTCATATGCAGAAACGGTTCCGCGCCGGGATTCTACGGCCTTCCAAAGATCCACAAACCGGGGATACCGCTACGTCCGATAGTTGACTTTAGAACATCCCCACTTCGCATGCTGTCCGAACATCTACACATGACCCTGTCACCACTAGTGGGGAAGACAGCCAGACATGTAAAGAACGCCACCCATTTTGTTCAGCGCATGTCGGAGGTGACAATCGGCAGTGACGAAAGCCTCGTGTCTTTCGATGTAGTTTCGCTGTTCACGAGCGTGCCCGTACCCCTCGCGGTCTCAGCTGCCCGAGCCGCCCTGGAGAAGGATGAGAACCTCAGCGAAAGGACGAACCTCAGCACGGACGAACTGTGCCGTCTGATGGAGTTCTGCCTCAACGCAACATATTTTTCTGTCGGAGGTGAATTCTACCAACAAACAAGGGGAACCGCCATGGGAGCCGCCATTTCAGCCACAGCGGCAAACCTGACGATGGAACACATCGAAACACGAGCTTTGGACACGTTCGCCGAACCACCAGAAATATTTTTGAGGTATGTGGATGACGTCTTTTGCGTGATCAAGGAGTCTAACATCGACGGTTTCCTGGCACACCTAAATTCGATGGAACCGGCGATTCAATTCACCGTGGAACATGAAAAGAACAACGTGCTTCCTTTTCTGGATGTGCTAGTGAAACGGCAAAGAACGGGGCTGAAAGAACGTTTGAGCTTCTCGGTGTACCGAAAACCTACACACACCGGACGATACCTGCAGTTCAGCTCTAACCACCCGACCGCCCACAAAACATCAGTGGTCAACACACTCCTGAATCGCGCAGAGGCCGTCTGCAGCTCCAAAGAAATACGGAGAAAAGAAGAAAAAGCGATCACCGCCGACCTCCTGGACAATGGATACCCGAAGAGCTTTATTCGCCGAGTGCGCCAGCGACGCCGGGAAAGCGTCCCCCATCCGCATTCTTCTGCAATGGGTGACACTAACAATGAGGCTTCCCCCAAACGTTCCTACCGCATCTCGGTCCCATACGTTCCGGGAATCAGCGAGCAACTGTCCGGGCTGCTGGGAAGAGAAGGCATCCAGGTAGCGCACAAGCCCGTGTCAACAATCGGGCGTCTCCTGCCACGGCCAAAAGACCCATTGCCAAAAGAAAGATGCCCCGGTTTGGTCTACGCGGTTCCATGCACGGACTGTAACGCCACTTACATCGGTGAGACAAAAAACTTCCCCGAAAGGATACGGCAACATCGAAACGACGTGCGTAGCTTCAACGCCGCGCGAAACGCCCTCGCTGAACACAGCGAAAAGATGGACCACCGCATCAATTTTGACGACGCCCGGGTCATCGACACGGAAGGCAACCACACAAAAAGGCAGTTGTTGGAATCCTGGCATATACAAACAACACCGGGAAATGTCAACCGCTCAACTGGAACCTTGCCGAATGTGTACGTGCACGGTCTATGGAACCAGTGGAAGAAACACCGCGGCAAGAAGAACGGCGGGAAGAAGGACGAGGGAGAGGGGGACACCACCAAAGAAACTCGCTAGCTTCGGAGCCGGCCGAACAGTCACCCCTGAGGAAGGGACCGAATCGGTCCCGAAACGTCGGGTCAGTTTTATAGCTTTTAAAGTTTAACTTTAGCAAAGTGGCTGGAGAGTTTATTATTTGTCGTATGAATGCCAGAATGTACGAATGCCAGAATGTATACTTCAAAAAATAAGGGCCGCTTGATCATATTTAAATACGTGTGTGTCACAGTAAAGATATACTTCTGCAGAGCAATCTGTTAATTCATCGCGAAGGTACTGAAGGTATCGTTCTGGCTCAGTAGTCCCCTCCTTTTCGGGGAATGCAAACGACAATGTCCGCGAAAATCGTTGCTCCCGCCTGTTGTGAAGTGCGAGCTGTAATTCGATTTCTACGTGCAAAAGGATAATCAGCTTCTCAAATTTATGGGGAGCTGTGCCTAGTTTATGGGTCTAAAGTGATGAGTGAAGAAAAGGTAAGAAAATGGTGTCGAGATTTCACAAATGGCAACACAAATGTGCGCGACGAAATGCGAAGTGGCAGGCCCAGAATCCAGACCAATGAAACTCTGCAACAAGTAGGCCGAGAATTGCGATTAGATCGACGACGTTGTCTGTCGGATGAATTTCCTATTGTCGGTGGCACAACGATTTGCACGATTGTAACTGAAAAGCTCAAATATCACAGAGCGTGTGCAAGGTGGGTACTAAAAATGCTTTAAAAGGAGTGAGCGCTGGGCGAGTTGGTACTCCATTACTACAAAAAGCTGCGCAAACTGAGCAGGGACAGGGAAGACACACGCACATGCGCAGTGCGTGTGTCTTCGCTGTCTCTGTTTAGTTTGCGCGGCTTTTCGTAGTAAAGATGCTTACCGACCAACTCAAACAGCAAACAATTCCCAGGCGGCGAAATTCTATGCAGAGGGTCTAAAGAATCTGGTGCAGCGGTATGAAAAGTGCTTAGAAGTTAACGGCGATTATGCAGAAAAGTGAAGTAGCTTTGTAGTTAACTAATCACGTCAAGATATAGTTTTACTAACGAATAAATATTTTGGGGGACCAACCGGCCCTTACTTGTTGAATAGCCCTCGTATTTATGTCCAGTACACTGGAATTAAGGATGCAATTGGTGCGCATCGCGCAAAACATGGGGGGGAAAAGAAAACTTGTAGGGAGCGGCCGTTGACAATCTCGAAGCCCAGTCATAAGAAAAGGAAACAGGAGCATCCTGGGAATTCTACCTACAGCATGGAGCACGACGAGAAGTGGCGTCAGAGGAGGTTGGCTTGTGTACGCTAAGCGCGCTCCCTCCTAGGTTTTTCCCTTCGTGGTGCTGAACGCTACGGGCGACAGTTAACAATGAGAAACTTTTTAACACGAAAGTGTTTTACGCCGGCGTCCACGACGACTTCAGTGACGTATTTCCGTCACGGAAATGATGTCGAAAAAAACACAATCAGATGACAAAGAAAAATGTTCCATCAACGGGCATCGAAACCACGACCGCGCGGTCAGCAACAACAAATGCCCGGCACGCTATCCACTGCGCCACGGTCACTTTTTTTTCTTTTATGGTATTTATTAAAATGCGTATTTGAAATTATCACAAACGCTATGACGTAGTGATGCATTCACTTAGCGACAATAATCGCACAAGCACTGCATGAAGTGCCTTTTGACATGTTTTTCCTTATGGGGCTGCACAGTCTGTGGAAAACGCGCATGCAAGACCGTAATGCAGAACTAACCACTGCTTCAAGTATGCATTTCATGCGTATGGCTCTCCATCTAAAGGACATTTACGAAGAACTAGACATCAGACCAGATTGGCACCCCATCTTCATGAGGTGTTTATCCTTACCAGCCTTCCTGTGTGACAAGCTTTGAAGAACTTTTCCTGTTACTATGGGCTTGCACAGTATATATGCATGTAAGCCTTTGAATGCTTGTGCACTGCGCCACGGTCACAGGCTGCAGAGGCTTTACAAACGCGCCTTTTATATCTACTACACTCCCGGTGGGCGGGTGGTGTTGCCCTCTGGAAGCGGTAAGATAAAGTAATTCGTCATTACTGTGGCCTCCGCGACTAGCACCTGCAACGCGTTACACGTCCGTCCCATTCGGTGCGTTTTCAATAGATGTTCAAGTTTGTCAATGAATTAACATACCGCGAGGTGGTGACCATAGCCCTAGCGTCGTAAAAGTGTCGGACTCGCTCATATCATCACGCTAATCGAAACCAAAAATAGCTCTGCGACGCGCGCCTGTCTCACCTGGCTGTAACACCACGTTCCCCGCTCACGCGCTCGCCGAGAGAAAAATCGCGGCCGGGCTACCGGGGCGGCACGACGCGCTTTGCGTTTCCATCTAGTCCGGCCGTGGTGCTCAATCACATCGTAACATGCCGCGGGATGGCGACCAAGTTCTGCGTCCAATATGCGACACTCTTCTGGCTATCACACCTCGTTCTCTGATTACGCTTTCACCGTTAACTACTACAGCTACCACAAGGGTTTGTTTAATCACTTAGCATATACGTTAGTCGTCGGGATGGAGATGCACCGCCATTCATCAAAGTGGGTATATCCGCGTTAAATGGTGCTATAGCTGCCAGACATCAATATACATTGTTCAAACTCTTTTATATGAATGTACAGTAAACATTCAGTTACTTCCGTAAGGGCACGGTTTACTTTCGTGTTATTCCGATTCCTATGACGGAGGGATCAACCATCTTTTTCTCGGGTCAAAACAATTTATTTTTTCCGTTTTATAAAAAAACTTACCTTATGACAGGACCAAAGGCAACATTCTTTCGAGGAAGAAAGCAGAATGCGTGCAACAAATGAATACAAGTGTCCAGTATACTTTACAAGGTTCTCCCGTGCAAACCACTGTACACACAGTCTCCTTTATTTTATGGGCGAAGCACCTTAGGCACTCGGCTTGTCGGCGGTGCATCGTCGTGACCCATTTGCTTGTGAAAGTAAGCAACTGAGCGTGTTGGTATTGCATGATTCGAAGTAGTAGGCGCAAAGAAGACACGGACGAGAAGGGAGACACACTCAGGGCGCCCTGTGTCTCCCTTCTCGTCCGTGTCTTCTTTGCGCCTACTATTTCGAACCATTTGCTTGCTTGCATCGTCGTGTGCGGTCCATTTGCTTGAGCGCAAGAGAGGGCGCCACCGCCTCAGCGCTCGGCGTGTGGCGAAAGACAGCGAACGGCGCGCGTTGACTATGGAAACGCTCTTTCTTCGATGAACGAGTGGGGCGAAGCTCCGGAGAAAATCATCAGTAAACCGTGAAACTCTTCCGTGAAATTCGCCAAGTATATCATATAAAGAGTGTGAAACACCGTGTATATAATAAACATGAAACTTTTATTGTACTGTTGGTTTACGTGGTCCCTTCATTATCACCGCTTTGTGATCGGTGAAATGCAAGGAAAGTGTCCGCTCCCGAGCGAAAGAGAAAGCGTGCCAAGAGCGACCGCATTTCTCGCTCACCCTGTGAGAATTAACGGCAAAGCTAGATGGAAGACACGACGCGCGTAGCGTTCCTCTTCGCGTTCCACGACGCGAGGTCGGTAGTATGCCCAACGAAAGCCAACGGAACGCGATCGTGCAAGTGCTCCGGCTTCGCATCGCCTCATGGTCCTATTTAGCGTCCCAAAACTAAACGTCTTGCTCAAGGTGTGCTTTGCGTTTTTCGTAGAAATAATTTCTTTATCATGTACATTAAGCCGAAAAGTTGAAAGCTCACTAGAGTATATCGCCCGCAAGGTATGCCTTTTAGTGTGATTTAACTCTCGTACGGCAGGGTCCTCGCGCCGTTGCCGATCGGCGCTCGCCCGTTGCCGGTCGGGCAAGGTGGCTACATACTCCTACTACAGAGGAGGGAACAACCCACACCCTAAGGAGCTTCGCCCCTAAAAACCGACTGCTCGCGCTGCACAATCGTTCAACGGCCACCCTGTATATAGACGCACTGGATCTTCACCGACAATATGGTGCGGCTGGGAGGTTTCTCTTGTGCGTTGTTGAACAATACAGATTCGTAGCGCGTACGTTATCTAAAAGCGGACTGCAGGTCTCTGTGTCTCATCTTTCTTCTGTCTATCATTGCCCATTAGTGGGAAACACCGGCGCACATCGAATGCTCGCCCCTTTACAGGTTTCATGTTAGTGGAGCTGAAACACCCTTCCATACATGCTTCGCCCTCCCCAAGTTTTTATTGTTTGGCTGGAGTGTTCTCAGGTGCCTCGACTACCGATTGATAGCGTTTTCTGATTATGCTGTTGCAGGGCCCCTTTAAGGAGTTGAACGGCCGCATCCTTGTGGGCAACGCACGGTGCACTGTGCCAGCTGCTCGCTGGAAGAGGGCTCCAGATGCGAGCGCGTCGCGACAGACGTATGAGTGCAGTTTTCATGGTGTCGTTTGTCGCTCTTTATGCATGCTTTCCATAGCCTATTAGCTAGAAAAGAACATTAAAAGCTTTTGTTCTGCCCTACGAGAAATTCGGGGCGGAAAGGAATATACAGTAACTATATGCATCTATTCACACTGACCAGAATGTCATTCTCCCGTTCACTTTTTGGGTGTACTCGTTTTTCTAAATGCGCTAGCGCTGCGAGCAAGCAAAACATAATCTGGAACTGAAATAGGCTGGATGCGGCCGGACTACTTGCGTAGTAAAAAACATAGGCGGATGCCCCAGTTCCATAGCCCTTCGCTCCACTGCCAAGATAACTTGCCCCCGATCTGAAGATTTGTCGTTTTCCTTTCCGTCTCGCCGCCACGGAGAAGTCAAAGTTGAACGTGGCTCGCCTCTTTGTCGATTTCTTGTGTGCTTTTTAGAACATTAGTTTGTGTTTGTATATTCAGTTTATTGGCAATGATTTTGCTTAATCATAGGTTTGGGAAACCGGTGTCATCGTGTGTGGGGAAGTACTGTGGAACTTTCCTCGTGCGAGCTGAGCGTGTTGTGCACTCCCTGCTACCCGGACTGCTGTTGCGTTCCCGTTTGTGAAAGAAATTTGAACCTTCACCAAATGTTCATGTGTTTTCATTCCCGGGGGATGGCGAGGGCAATGGTAAATGACTGCGAGTGATTCCATGAAAAATCACCAAAGATTACGATACTGCCTAACGTGAATTCTGAGCGCAGGTTGGCGTTGGGGCAAGGCCAACTGTGCTTGAAGGTTTAGCTTTCAGCAAGGTATCCACTACGCCTTAAATCATAAGTTTTGGGAAGTAGAACTCAAAACATTTTCGCCTGCATCGAAAATGCAGCCGCCGCGGTCGGGATGCGATCCCGCGACCTTCGGGTGAGCAGTCGAGCGCCATAACCACTAGACCACCGTGGCGGGGCGCCAAGGGCACATTCGAAGGCGCATATAAGTACTACTTATGAGCAGCAAATGCGCACGTTCAGGTTTTTACTCACGCAGGTAATTACGTGGGCCTCGTGCTTAGTCGATAGGAATGTATAGCTGGTCGAACAACGCTTATGTGCATTTAAACAGAAACGTCGATAAATGTCATTAACTCGACGAAGAAGCTGTTGAGATAACATTTTATTTCTGTGTGGTTATAAAGCTACAGTGAGTCGGTCCGTAATTATTTACAGAATATCAGTTTTACGCTTAGTTCCTGAGAATACTAAGGGAGGGACAGTGATACGGCGAGAGCCAGACTGACCGCCCCACTCCGGGCGACAACAGAATCCTTCAGGTCGCGGACATGAGTAGCCGGAAGTCATGAAGTTATCAAGGAAGTGCTCCCTGCAACACGTGGCAACAGTCCGCTACTGTTTTCCGCAGAGATGACCGCAGCTAGCATCCCCGTGCTTCAAAGTGGAATCGCCAACCGCACGCCACATATAAGGCCTCTTACGTCTCGCTGGACTTTATCTCATCTAATGTACCCTTGACATTAACTATTGAGCACCCTATTTCGTATATTGTGCCATTATGGTGTGCTTGGTCTTTTTTATTCGGTCTTATATTTCTACTTTCTTATCGATCGAACGGGCACTCGCGGAAGGTTTTCATGCACTAAGGTCGAAGTCTGGGTCAGTTGGTACATGACGCTGAGGCAAAAAATTACACCATCTCTCACTAAAGGGAACCATGTGGGCATGCGAAGCAGCGCATTGGTCGACTTAGAGTTCCGTTCATCACGGGCACCTTGTCCGATGTTAACGCGTCCTTGCAAGTGGAACACACCATGAATTCACTGTAGTTGCTGTTGCTGTTACTCGTCCCGAAACATTGTTGGAGCAGCCACGCGGCTTCATCGCGCGTCTGCAGAATCTCGTTCCCCGACGCCAGGGGCGTAGCCAAGAGGGGGGGGGGGGGTTGTGGGGTTCAACCCCCCCCCCCCGAAATTTTTCAGTTTTGCTTGCGTATATATGCACGCACGCATACAAACGCACGCACGAACATACATAAAGTATGGTTGAACCCCCCCCCCCCCGCCCCTAAAAAAATTTCTGGCTACGCCCCTGCCGGACGCCATCACGTGATTGCTGAGAGAGTGTAAGGGGGAGAGGCCACAGCGTGTTACCCAGCCCCTTACACCGGCCCGAACGCGCTAGCGCGTGCCAGCACACATGGTTTTGTTTGCGTTGCGCCAAGCTAGGACAGCATACGCCAGCCCGGGCCCCTATCATCATCAAGGCGGTCGAAGCACAGGAGGAAGAAGACGTCTCTTTGGCGCGTGCGCGCGCTCAGATGGCTATGCTAGCTGGGACGGTCGCCAATGGAACTACGAACACAGCCCACCGCAAAAGCTTCTTCGCATCTAAAACCGGTCACAAAGACGCCGGACAAGGGGAAGAAGTGACACACACGATGACTGGTCTAGCAACTGTGCTTTATTAGCTGACAGCAACTCCCAGAAGAACCACTGCGCATGCGCTGATCACGCGCTGATTCCAATGTTAAGATTTTGGGTAGACGAGGGGGGGGGGGCAACGAGGAGCGCGAAATCCTTGAAGCATATCATATCAACATGCGCCGTGACGATTGTGTCAGCACTACTTCAATTTCATTATTACAGAAGGCATGCGAGTTCCCGTCACTCTGGCGGTAGATTCTTGGCCGTCATGTGGGCCAATTTCTAGCTTTTTTCACGTTTTTTTTTAGCTTCATGGTTTTACGTTATCAGCGCATGCGCCGTGGTTCTTCTGGAAGTTGCTTTCAGCTAATAAAGCACAGTTGCTAGTCCAGTCGTTGTGTGTGTCACTTCTTCCCCTTGTCCGGCGTTTTGTTTTTTGACTGGTTTTTACCTCAGTTTCATGCACGATTTGCGCAATAGTTCATGCTCGTTAGAATAATACCTCGAGCTTACCAGTTCTTGTGCGTGTCTTGTTTGGATGTAGAGCACGTATAGGATCTTGCTGCGCCATTGTTTCTCTGCACCTGCTGTACGGTGCCATAGCTTGAGCTACTGAGATGTGGTGAACACTTCATTTCACTTGGTGTTTGATAACTAATGCTATTATTTAAACTTGAACTTTAACTTCTTTAATACGGATGTAGCAGGTTCACTTGTATTCTACTGTAATATTTAAAGTCATTATTGTTGTGCTAAAAAGCGCTGTTATTACGAAGGTTCATATACTAGTTCACTGTGATACCAACTATGTTCAGCTGTGCCAATGTTAATTTATGTGTTCAAAAGATTCTGTAAATCATAAGTGCGTTTGAAATGTCTGTACTTCGTGTTAGTTTGCATGTGCAGTAAGCGAATTGTGTGACTATTTAAAGACGTAAATGTTTTTAAATCAATAGTGTCATGTACTCTAAACAAGGATCTTTAATGCCACCTTTCGTCGATTTTTCCTTGCTCACGCATCTTCTAGGGTGCTCATATAAGAACGTCAGTGCGGTGCGTGTCCGCGTACCCCCTTTAATTTCACTTAACAAAAATATTTTGCTGCTCGAGTCCCCAGGGCCACGAAGCCATTCTTAATTTTGCAAAAAAAAAAATTTCCTTAGTCACAAAAATTTGAAAGTTCTCACTCAGCAGAACCGCTTTTCGCAAATTGCGTGAGAACGGGATTTTGACGAGGTAGTCCAAAATGACTATAGCAGCTGTGAGTTTCAAAATTTTTCTTCACATGCTATGAGTAACGTGCGTTTATAAAATGCTTTCTTGCAGTTTCGTTGGACATATTTTATGAAGAGAAAAATTGCGATATGGCACATTGCTCAGTATTTCTCTAGATTCAGTTTTTTTTGCTTGGCGTCTACAATACTCAGAATTTCTGAACTTTTGCAGAGTTTGCCACGCATCGGCTTATTGACTGTGTTAAATATGATTGGCGAGACTGATGTGAAACGTAAACCAAAAATGCATAAATGTAGGCATGTCTCTAAAAATACAATACCTTGAAATGCAATTCAAAACAAAAGCCATCTTGGATTTTCTTTAAAGGGACTGTATACCACTCGAAAAAATTTCTCTGATTGTGGTGAAAATGAGGAGATCGTTCGTCACATCGGCGGCAATACGCATGCTTTTGCCCCATAAAAAAGGAAATAAATTTTTAATTTGATCTAGAAAATCGTGAAAGAATGACCGCTAGCGTCACCCAACAGCGATGTGGTCAGTCTACTGGTAGGACAAGAAATCCTCGCAGGTAGACTCATTTTGCTTAAAAATAAACATGTAAACATGTATAACTTGAAGTTGTATTTCGCGCACTTGAGGCAGCTTTCGGTTGCGTCAGAGAGTAATTTGTTGTTGTTTTTCACCCATCCAAAAAGGCGCCCGGTGGCGCTGCTTGCGGTGCCGCCTTCGATTTCGTCTACTTCAACTCATGCGCTATGCCATGCGGCCGTCAGCGCTGGTCGTACTGTGCCGCTGTATTGATGTTAGGATGCCTCACATGTGCTGCGCTGTGAAGGCGTGCATTTATCGTCTCTTTTTGATGAATCAACTTGGCTTGGATTGCGGCAGCAGTGCTAAAATAAACGCATAGACTGCGATTACAGCAAAACAAATGTTCTGTAATCGTATAATAAGGCTTCATTAAAGCGCTAGAGCGCTGAAAACGACTCTTACGTTCATTACATCAGTGTTCAGCGAAAATAAAGTAATCCTACAGAAGTCACATGTGCTTTCGCTTTTAATTTTTACCGGCACTACGATCATCATTGCGTCCACCAGCCAGTGTTGTGGGTATGTTTCACGCCAATGGAAGATGACCGAAGGCAGATCGAAAAATTCTGTTTTAAAAATTCCTACTCACTTTCCAGAGAAACGGCTGCAAGGTTGGACACTTCAGACGGTACGCTTTCTATCGCGGTACAAAATAGAAAAGCGATGAAGGACGGTAGACAGTCACTTTAAGCTCCCCAGAATTGAACTCCAGTGTGCGTTCTAACTTATTCTGCAAAAACATGTTGCATTATTTTTGTGAGATTTGAGTTACAAAGTGTCCAAATTGACGTTCAAGCGCAACCCCTTAAATGAGCAATATAGTAGCTATTGTTTCCATTGTTAGGCTTTAAATATGTTCTCTCGTGTTCAGGAAACATCAAATTGACACAAAAATGACGAAGAGTTGCTTGCAACTTCGTACATATGCGTTTGTCTATTCGTCGTGTTCCTGGCGAAAGCAATTGTGGGAAAAAGTTTGTCTAGATGCACACTCCAGTCGGGTTTTCGCATGCAACAGTTTCTTCAGCCCCAATGCACACACGACACGAGACAGTCATTGAAGGAAGACTGGGTCCGCACAGAGATTGTCCTGGAGACGGCACCCACGATCTCCGCTTTCTTGCGCCTACATCGCCATCTTCAGAGGAGAAATTTGTGTTAGGTAAATGACTAAGTTTTGCTTCTCAGCAGCATTTTGCTCAGGAACAAAATTTATGACAGGCACAGATGCATTTATACATTTTGCGACGATCTATTGGAGGTGGCTGAAGCAGTTTCCACGAAGGAGAGGCTTTCTTCTGGTCTAAAGCTCATGAACAAGGCCTTATTCAAATTTTTTATACTTCGAAAGTTTCGCTTGTAGCTAATATTTTTCTTGTGCTTGTTCAAATAGCGCTAAACGCTCGCCTTGAGCTGTGCAACTAAGCCATAAATCTCAGGGAATACAAGAAGCGCATGCATACTGAGATAGGTTACTCAGTAGAGGACTGCCGGGCAGTCGACGACACGACTGACAGACGAATACATACCAATGAATACATACCAACTCGCCCAGCTTTCTGCTTTGTCAAAATGTTCCTGCCAGGCATGACTCGTCCACAAACGCACTAGTCAACGTTCTGGACGTCATGCGGGTGTAACGGCGGGTTTAAGGCGGGTGTAACGCAGGAAATCCTTCGACCGCTGTGCGCATTTTAAGACGATGTTCACCCCCTTGCGGACACTGAGTGGAGTCATTATCGACCCGTACTTCTGTCCTTCCGAGTACTAATGCAGCGCTTGTATCATATCGAGCGTCAAGAATGAATGTGCAAAAAAACGATGCCACTGGAGAAGCCTAACACCTGCGTGTGCTGAAAAGTAGGCTCGAAACAGTGCCTTCTGAATTAAGGACGAGGCAGCGAATGTCGGGATGCGCTGCCAATCTGTTTTACGACCTGTTCATCCGTTCACTGGCGAATGTTCCTTAAGCGAACCTGCAAATACGGAATCATCAGTTTATTTATAACGTGCGCTGAATGAAATTATATATTGTTTTTAAATAAAGTCGAAAAAAGGCAGCTGAAAGCATGCTGCAGGATTATTTAGGTTTTTGCATCCCTGCTTAAGAACGACTAATTATGAGGCGCTATTTTCAGTATTTCTGTAGGGATTGGTGAAAAGTAAATTCAGAGGTGAAACAACGAATCCGTTTGCATTGATAAATTGTAATCTTAAAACTCTAATAAAATTCATTTCGCCATCAAAGGTTTATTAATAGAGGAGAATGTTAAGGTGATATTCTTAGTTTAGAATGTGAACGCGCCACGTCACAGATTACAAAGTTGACATTTCGTATGTTCAATCAATCAAAATCAATCAATCAATCAAAATTTATTTTTCTTTCCTTTGAAAGAGAAGGAGGCGGGACTAAAAGCCGCGATTACGGCTTGACAGTGGTCCCTGCCTCCTTGTTTCTTGGCATGGCACAGCATGAGGGTGGATACATGGTGTATACATTGTGCATAGCGCACTGTTTACAATACTGTTTTTTCGGAAATTCAGTAAAGGGTACATTTCAATGCAGAAGAAAAGATTACACAATGTGCTCTAACGAAAATATGAAGTGACACTGTAGAAATAACACAATTACAAAGTAAAAAGAAAAACTCAAACATACATAAATGGACACTTGAATTACAGAACAGAATATAGTAATATTTTCATAATACACAGTTAACAACAACGCACCAGTGCATGTAATATCCGTACACTTCATTAAGCAATTTTCGATAAGAAAAAACTAATTTCATTTCTTGAGCAAGAAAACAGGTCAAATGATTCATGATGTAACCTATTTAGTAAATGCGGAAGGGCATAAGATAAAGACTCTTTATAATAGTTAGCTCGTGGGGTGGGTATATGCCATAATTCTTTGTTTCTTGTACGCTGTATGCATGTATTTGGATGCAGGTTTGCGAGGTCAGCTATATATGTGTCATTGTGCCTAACTGATGATTTATAACAAAGTAACAATCTATTGTTATATAGTTGATGCACTGGGAGAATATTATACTGTAAAAACCACTCTTTCGTGTGCTCATCATAAGGTAAATTTGCAATACTTCTTATAGCTTTCTTTTGTAATCGATGTAATTTGTCATGTTGGTAATGCCTGTGGTACCCCATACAAGGTGGCAATACTGAAGCAGGGAAAGTACCAATGAGTTGTAAAGTAAAATTTTGATCTTTTCCGGAAGTATGTTTCGTAGTCTAGTTACTGCACCAACTGCAGAAGCAACTTTAGAACACAGGTAGTCTATATGTTTGTTCCAAGTTAAATTATTTGAAAAGAAAACACCCAGGATTTTAACGCTGTCAACAACCTCTATGGTGTCATTTTCCATGTTTATATTATTTAATCTTGGAATAATTTTGCCTTTGGGCGCGTATAGGACGACTTTTGTTTTTTTTTGTGTTTGTTGGTGATACTGACTCAGCGAAATTCCCTGAAACTTGGTAAAAAGTCTCCAGCCCCCTTACAGGACAATGTACTTCATTTTTACAGATTAGGAACTACGTAGGCCGTAGGAGGCACTGTCAGAATCTATGACATCACAGAGACAGGTGCGGAATTTTCAATGCGGCGTCGCCACCCGTATTTTTTTTGCGCATTTTCTCTCTTTCCAAGCGTCTTCTCGTGGAAAGCGTGATGATTTTGGTATAGTGAAAGAGGAGTACAATGAATTTCTTTTACTTTAATTTATATATCCCAGATTGTTTCGGAACCCACCAGGGTTTGCGCAGATGAACCCTAGACCTTGTATTTACTTCTGTGAAAATGTGTCCCTACCTTTCTAGCTGATTGGTTGAGGATGAACTATCTGCCCACAATATGGTTATGGCATGCCTTAAACTTGATGCAAAGATCTCGGAGAACCATTTGCGGAAGAAGATCCCGAATTTTAAAGCTACTAATGGTGTATGTATACTGGATCACCTTGCGCCGTCATTTGAAGATTTCTTTATTATGTACCGTTCTGGTGAGAGCGTAGACGAACTATGGGATTATTTTTTCAACGTTGTTCAACACTGCATAAATTGCTATGTTTCACATCGTCTAAAGAACACTAGAAAAAGAAACCCACGGATAACCAGAGATAGTATATTCATTTAAAAAGAAGATTAGGGCGTAGACGTCACGTCTCTTCACGGTCTGGTAGCCCATATACCAATAGTATTATCAAGGATATGAGCCAGGAATTGAAGCAACTAATCAAAGTCTCAAAAGATAAGTTTTACAGCACTACCTTGGCATCTTTCCTCAAAAGTGCGCCCGGTAAATTCTGGAAATACATCAACCCCCCTCGACCTGTCGGTCTCTTAGCACATTTTTACTACCGTTTTTACAAGAGATGATGGCTCCACACATCAAATGGACGCAGTTTTCGACCGACCTCCTATGAATGAAATTGATATAAACGAACAGGGGGTGTTAAATCTCTTGTTCAACTTTGATAGCAAAAAGAGTCCTGGTCCCGATAATATTCCTAACGAGATCTTGTATAGATATGCGGAGTGGGCCTCTAAATAAATTACAGTTACCTATCAGCCTTCAATTTTTGCTGCTTCCCATCTGCTTGGCAATGTGCGAAAATTGTGTCTATTCATAAAAGTGGTAATAAGTTGGACGCTAGTAACTATAGACCCACTTCCCTTAATTAGTGCATGTTCCAAATTCCTTGAGCACATTGTCTCCAAGCAATTATCTGTATATCTTGAAGATTTTCATATTCTAGTTCGTTGTCAACATGGTTTCCGCAAGCAGCACTCGACAGTAACTCAGCTGGTTGGGTTAACTCATGATCTTGCATGCGCCTTGAATGAACGCAAACAAGCAGACATAATACTCCTTGACTTCGCCAAAGCTTCTGATAAAGTTTCTCACCTCAACCTGCTCCTAAAGATTGATAAAATTTTCAGAAATCCGCTGATCACTGAGTACTTTTCACTTTATCTATCCAATAGAGAACAGTGTGTTGTGCTTGAAAACTGTCGTTCTTATCCTTCAACGGTACTATCTCGAGTGCCCAAAGGTAGTGTATTGCGTCCGCTGCTGTTTTAAATTTTCATTAATGATATGCCCAATACTATCGCAGTACCCATTCGGTTCTTTGCAGATGATGTGCTATATAATAAAATAGAAAACCCTCATGACCAAACTCTTCTTGAATTAAGCTTGCAAAAGAATAAAACCTGGTGCGACACTTGCCAAATGGTATTAAGCACAAAAAAACTGTTGCCATGTCGATTACGAGAAAAAAACAAAGCTCTGCTTCATACATATTCCATTGACAGCACCGTCTTAACAAGAGTGTCCGTGCATAAATACCGTGGTGTCACCATAACGCCCGACTTAAGATGGAATATCCGTATTGATGACATGGCGCATGTACCAAATCACGGAATGCAGTATGACCCTTCAGAAGACGTATTCACAGCGCACCTCCTGCAATAAAAATTCTCAGACCTGTTTCGGAGTACGCCAAAGTAATATGGGACGCTTACACGGTAACAAATAAATCTAAGCTTGATAAAATTCAACGTCTCGCACTAAGGTATTTTTATAATAAGTATCGGCGGTATGACTCCCCTTCAGAACTTAACAAAGTTGCCAATATACCCTCATGAGTTCACTCGCAAGATTAAAGTTTCTCTTTCTTAATATTCACAGTCTCAATACCATAAACAAAACTGATGACTGTAACATGCAAACAGACACCTTTTTTACGCACAGACATGGTATGAGCATTCCTGCACCTTCTGTATTTATCGATTCTTTTAACTTTAAGTTTTTTCCCTTAAGGCCATCGATGAATGGAACGGACTCCCCGCTACTGTAGTGCAAATATTGTCATTAGGTGAATTTATGGTAGAAGTTAAGCCTATATTTTCTACTCATTCTGACGCCATTAACCGCATTGTTGAAGGGTTATTGTTCTCAGCAGTGTTTCACTTGTAAGCTTGTTTATTTTTCAATGCATTGGACGAAATGCAACATTCTATATGTTTAAACGTAACACTTCATAAAATTTTGAGTGCCTTTCTGCGAAACGCTTTTATTTCGTTATGTACGCCGTGGACCAACGGTTTTAGTATAGTTCACTTGTTCGAACATGTTTGAAACTTATATAATATTATTGATCTATGTTGCTTCATCTGTAGAGCATGGTTTTTTGTAAAGAATGTATCAGTCTTGTATATATACTTATTCCACTCCCATATGACCCCTTGTTGGTTGACAGTATCAATAAATGATAATAATTAAAAAATTGTTTTGCTCTGTAGTGTGCCTTTAAATTCCGGAGCGAAGGGTGATTTTATCGAATAACATGGAATCAAATAGTTCGAATAGTATATATCACATAATATAAAGAAAATTAGCATTTTTGTCATGAAACCACTACCTTGCCTAATATTATAAAGAAGTGGTACTAATATGCTTCTCACACGGGTAGTCTAACCACAGTTAAGTACGACGGCAGTTAAGTCTAACGGCTGTTGTACCTTGTCACACGACAACCCTAACCGCAGTCAATCCGCTAACGACCGTTTTCGTAAACGGAGGTAGACAACCCCTGTTAGCGCCGTAAACTGACAACATGGCTGCCTCCATGTCGGACGCGAGCAGCTCGGCTGCCACGGAATATCGAGCCAAAAGCGTGTCAACTGGACCGTTGCGACGACGGAGGCGTTGATACGCATTTGGGAAGATAAATTACCGGCTTTGAGGTACCAGTTTGTCCGTGCTGCAAAAATATCGTGTGCATTTCACGAGATTGATACACGGCTGCTTTCGTTCATTGAACAGGGCTTCACGCGATTTGATATATGTGCCGCTGTGCAAAGGAAGAATGAGGGAGTAAAAGACAAAAAGCGGACCGATATTTGTTTCGTAAAACACACCAACAAATTCACTGATTGCCGTACGAGTGTGGTGTATAAGATCCCTTTCAGCTGCGGCCGCTTCTACGTAGGGCAGACGGGCCGATGCATCAACCAGAGATTGTTGGAACATAAGACATCGCTAACAGGAGGCTCACCTTCTAATCTTTCTTTACATTGTCGAGATTGTAAGTGCACGCCAAAATTTGGTGAATGCGCAGTGTTGTACCGGCATAGAAATGAAGAAACGCGCCTGATGATTGAAGCATGGCATATCGAGAATAGTGGTAGCGCATGCGTGAGCCAACCGTCGATTAACTTGCATAAAGATGAAATCAAATGCCTTAACGGTTATCTTCCACGTAGACCGCCACGCGTGCCGGATTGATAGGTTCGCCTGTTGCATGGGCATGCGCAGATAAGTTTTCGTGCCTTCTTTCTTTTCAGCCGTTGTGCGTCTCTTCAGTTGTTAGTGGGCGTTTGTGGTGTCCTGACTTGTTTCTTGTGTCCGTGTTTGCACGCCCTGTCTTTTTAGAATGAATACTTACCAACTAGCTCAGCTCTCTGTTATTCTAAGCGATTTGATAGACGCGCATCAAAACACGCTGTTGACGCGTCCATAATCTAACGTGAAGCCCTGCACAAGGCGGTCGGTGTTGCACGAACTAAAGAACGCTGCTGCAAACGTGTGACAGTTTCTGGTTTACGGTAACTGTGGTTACGTCCGCTAACTGCAGTTGGGGATAACAGCGGTTAAGCTTACCCGTGTGACAATGGTATAAGTCTGTCACTTTTTTGAATCCAAGTGGAAGCAAATCCGTGTAAAGGCACGATTTGAATGGAATAGGGTGCAAAGCGTTAAAATATGTTAGATATTAAAGTCTGCTTTACTTAGCGCACATAAACCCGCATGACCCGCTTATAAACTTCGGAAGAATTGCGGGCAGTTTGCACTAAGTCGCGCAAAACTTGGCACTGCAAAGCACGGGCCTGTCGCCGCTCGTACTTCTCGTCGACCGATACGTTTAGCTTCGAGATGCGCAGCTTCCTCCTCAAGAGCAAAGCAGCTTCCTCCTCATGCAAGAAGTAAAGCAGTTCAGCTATTAAACCCTATTTCATATGAAGGTCAAAACATTGATGTTGTAGGCGATCACAAGATAATCGGAGTTACTTTTTCCTCTCACCTTAGTTGGAACTCGCACGTAGAAGAGCTGTGTAGGAGACTGGCATCAACTACTGGAGCATTATCACGATGTCAACGCTTGCTCCCGACGAAGGTAAAGCTTCAAATATACTACGCGCTATTCGCATCCCACCTGAATTACTGCAACCTGGTTTGGATTACCACAACTAAACAGAATCTAAATAAAATCTTGCTCCTGCAAAAGAAGATTCTTTGACATATTGCAGACATTCCATACCTGGCCTCAACTAGAACACTCTTTCAAGAATACACTGTCATACGGGTTCAGCGCTTATACAAATTCCGGGTTTTACAAGCGTTCTACTTTTCTGACACTTACAAAGAATTCCTGGCAACTATATCCCACCTAAAACTTAATGACACTACTATACGTACGCGACATACTTTTACGTGGTTTGTGCCTCGTTACCGAACCACCTACAAGTTACGAGCACTGCACTATAATTTACCATCAATGCTAAATGAATATGCCGGATTTACTACTGCTACACACCGGCAGTTGCGTGAATTTTTTGCGTCTATGTTGTAGCTCTCACGTTGATATGTCTTGATTGTGCAAACTTTAGCTTATCTTGTCATATCGCAGTTCCATTTCTATTTTCTGTTTGTCACCTTTACGCGATATTGTTATTCTGTAAAATTTCTGTACTTTCAGTAAACGTTCAAGTTTACAAAATGCTGTTCTTATTTATTTCTTTATTTTTATTTTTTATCTCGCAATTACAGTACCTTTTGTATTACGAAGTTCTTTATGCTGTACTAAACGTTTAAATGCAAGTTTTGCTTGGACTGTCTGTATGCTATTTCTGTCGCTTAATGTAATCCTAAATGCAACTCTTACAGTATTACTCGTGCATGTTTAAGTATGATCTTACATGCCCATTTGTACTGTAAACGTCGTATGCTGCAATGTAAGGGTCTTCAGGGACCAAGTCAAGCTGCCTAGAGCAGCTTTTAGCCCCGACGACTATCCAGAACTTTCTGGTGAAATAAACTTTGACTTTGAGTACGCAGCTATGCACCATAGCGCGGAGGTTGCGCGTGATGTCGCCGTCGGTGGGCGTGGCTTAGCTACTGCGCATGCGCGGCTTGGCGAGGTGGTGCGGTATTTGGTCGCTAGACGACGCGACCAAGGCTTCCTCTTTCTTTTTATCTTGTTCTCTCTCTCTACTTTCTCTCTCTTTCGTTGATGTTCTCTCTGTCTCTCTTTCTCTTTTTGTATTTCCTTCTCTCTATTTCTCTCTTTCTCTTCGTTCTGTGCTCTAATCTCTCCCCTCCTCCTTACCGTCCCATCCGTCCTCCTCGCGCACAATCCCTTTCCCACCCGCTTGCTGCTACACTATACTATACAAGGCTATGCTGTGAACTGCTAGCGTGCCTCGATATTCGCGTGGTTAGGACGCTCGCCTTCGGATCGAAGGTACGCGATTAGAATCTCGCCTCTTAAAGAACTTCATTCGGCAAGAATTTTTCACTTTCCCTTTCTTTATATCTTTAGTTCCCTCTATATGCTTGTTTGTTTCTTTCTTTCTTTCTTTCTTTCTTTCTTTCTTTCTTTCTTTCTTTCTTTCTTTCTTTCTTTCTTTCTTTCTTTCTTTCTTTCTTTCTTTGTCTCTCTGCACTCGTTCTCAGGGTTATTACAGGCCACGCCGTAGCGGTGAGTAGTAGGACCTGCCCGAATTCTGTGGCACATACCCGTTCATGATGATGATAGTTTTCGGGCAGGGTCACACACTTTACACCGAGCTAGAATAGCTTCGCTGTTAAAAAAAAACGCCTGGCCTGCGCGGAAAGCGCAGCACTGTCACAGCGAAAGCTGGAAGAGCGGCATTTCTAGAGCCCGTTATATACTCTCCTGTGGCTATTAATACAAGTACACTAGCAACGTACCCGCTACGCCAGAAATCATAAATTTTGTGAAGTTGGGAAGCACCCACCACGACATTATTCGCCATTCAGCGGCGAAGCGAGGTACCGTCTGTAAAGCATTGTGCACTTTGTTGATGCGATGGTTGATGAAGATGAATTATGACAGAGCCCTTTGTAATGAGTTGGAAGCTTTAAACGGCCCATTAGTTACGTAATTCGCATTTTGTGACACCCGGTCGTTAATCAACTGTCCCACCACGCTTTATAACATACGTTAACGTGAGAAAGAGAGAGAGAGGGAATTAACTTTATTGAGACCCTGAGCAAATGGATCATGGGAGCCTTATGGGCTTCCTTGGCAACCAGTAGAAGTGCACTTGCGGGGAACCCACTTCGCTATAAATCATCATAATTTTTTTGATGTAGGAAAGCAGCCACTATGCCATTTTTCGTCATTCTACGGAGAACCTTGGTACCCGCTAAACACATGCAAAACAATATGTTCACTTTGTTGACGCTGTGGCTGATGACGATGAAGAATTGTGGCAGACCTTTTTGTAATGGGTTGGAAGCATTCAACAACCCACTCGTTGCGTCATCGCATTGTGTGACGCCTGGTTACAGAATTCGCGTTGTGTGACGCCTGGTTGTTATTTTACTCTTCTACCACACTACATTACATATGTTAATGTGGTTGCTTCACGGCATGACGCCTGTATAGGGTCTTTTTTGCAACGCAGTTTCAAGCCCCGGCATGGCTCTCAGGTAGAGTACTGAGCTCCCACGCAGAGGACCCAGGTTCGAACCTCGTTCAATCTTGCATATTTTTTCTTATTTCGTTTTTCTTTATTTCGCGCGATAGTGGTTACGAACATCGGCGGCCGCGGCGGCGGACAACTACGGCACCAAAAACGGCCCTTGTCGTGATCTCATAACAGCTTTCGCAGTAAAATAATTGAGATGCAGGTGACATGCACATTGAACTTTCAAGTGGGAATTTTCCTTGGTAGAATAGTTTCACGGCAAAGCAGCTCATTGCTGCAGTGAAACCATCTCTTCAGGCGAGTCACACGCGGTCAAATATACGTCTGTTTCTTCATTTCGAATACTTGGAAATTTCAAATAATTAAAATTCGAATTCGAAGACTGAAATATTTGATCTGATATTCGAAGCGTTCGAATATTCGCCAGTGTTTACGTTTGTGGACTATAAAGGCCGGATTGTCATTTTGTGGAGCTCCGTGAAACTTGTTACGTATTCTTCTGAATTCCATAGTGTTGCTTCTTGAGCGAGTTGGAAATGTGTTGCGGCTATACAACGGTTTATCACTGGCGAAGGTTTATCAAGCACAAGGAATACGGAACATGCCAGCAAACAAAAACTCAGGCGTTGGAACAAGATCTGCCTAGAGTTGACCGCGCGAGGCACTTCATCGTTGTTGACCACTTCATCGTTGTTCACCATTTTCGTCACCAACGTCATACAAGTTCTTTGAGCGGCTGGGCTCTCCCTCACCCGGCTCCGGCTCGACCACATGCACTTCGCCGGGACTTCTGTCTGCTTAGCTCTCGAACGTCCTTGCCCTCCTCGTACACGCCGTCACTCGGTTTGTACTTGAGCGGCTTACAGGCTAGGAATTTCTGAATGATATATTTTTATTTTGTAATTACCAATACACAACACATTACTCGTAAAGTTTCTCATGAACGAAAATTATTGCGGGCTTTTCTAAGAACATGCAGCTTCATTATTTTTATCTAGACAACTTATTTTCTTTTTGAATGCTACGTGTTACACAAGGCCATTATGTGCCATCACGTAGCTGGTACCACGCGTAGGCAGTCAGATAGGCAGTGCTGGAGAGACGGAGAAACCTGTAAGCATTTTACTGGGTCATAGTTTACTATTATAACCAATACTCTGAATGCGAAATTTTGAGTATGATCACTACTTCACGGGAGTTTCCTACGGCATAAAGCTATATAACTGCTCCCGATACTGCGAACGTAGTCTGGCGTGACTACACACACGATCAGATTACCCTCTGGTACCGAAGATATTAACATCCGGCTTTTCAGCCACGCGCTCAAGGAAAGATGATATATCATAGAAAACGGTCCCAGAACTTGAGCTAGTTGAACTTGACTTGGAAAACACATGGAACAAGACTGGTGTACTAGAAAAGTTTGCGCCGTGAATAGGGTTGCTTGCTGGGTAAAATGGGACATAAAGTCAGAATGATGGTTTCCGCATGGCGAAAAACGCAAGGAGTGTCAAACGAATTGCATAGAACGAACACCATATAGACAGCATAGTTTATATTCAAAGAATATCTCCCTGTTCAGCGGCACTGTGACGTGCACCCGTGCAACTGCGGTTTTATTTTCATCGAACTAAACTCAGTCGTACGTACAGCGCTCGTGCTGTGTACCACTTTAATTGTGTTCACGTTTTTGCAAGTGGGCTACCAGAGCAGAAAAGAAGTCTTAGGAAGAAGATCTAGTCAAAATGCATGTAAACGTATCATGTGGCGTCACTGCGTGCACTAGCTCGCAATCTTCACGAGACTGCTCGAAAAAGCTGAAAGCTTTCGAAGATTGAATGAGCTCGTTGAGAGCAGCAATGAATAAACGCAATGGAACGTGGGTGCTCACCTTTAGTGACTTTGCCCATCATGCCGAGGTTGCTAATCAATGTCCGCATCCCAATCATGATGGTACTTGGCACATTCGTTCACGCTTTAGCCAAAATGTAACCTCTGTTCGTGACAGAGTGGCGCTTCTTCGTGAAATTCCAAGAACACACTTTGTGTTCCCAAATGAGAGAAGGTGACGTAGATGGATGATGTCAGATATGCGCCACCATCTCCACTGTGTTCATGTTGAATCCGCGACACATAATCGGCGAACTTGCGCGCAACAGAAAAGAAGCCGACAGCTGCTCTGTCTTCAGGTGAAGAGATGACACGCTTGCATCGGTGTACTTTTATGGAGCAAGTTTCCTCCACTGCTGCTGAATCCCGAGACACCTATGACTTCTGAAACGAGTGAGATGACTTGTCTGCTGGAACAGTAGCAACACCGTTTTTACCACATTTGTGATGTTGGACCCAGTGAGCAAATCGTCTTTGAAGAGACGCAGAGGTCTGATTATGCTCTCGATGTGTTACACAGCACCGAGATTCAGAGAAGGCGCCAGATAAACGTGTCAGCGAAATGGATGCCTTGTCAAAATATGCACCGGGCTTGCTGCTGAATTCTTCGAGAAGTAGTTACAAGTGCTCTCACGTGAACGCTCATTACAGATAATTTCTCTTACGTACCTCCAGCGTTCCAGATATAATGTCGTTTAATTTCACCAATGACAACAAACTGTAGTGTACAAGCAAACAAGCGTTGCGTACAACTTATTTACCAATGTTGACCTTGACCTCTTCTCGCCGTTCGCTAGGAACAACGCACATTCTTCGAGGTTTTAACAGCTTTCCGCCGGTTCTAGGCGGTCGTTCGGAGTACACGCTTGGCGCAGACACCAGAGCAGGAAAAAAAAGTTACCTGTGAAGCATCGGGCACTCGAAAACTCGCACTTCCTCTTCGTGCTCCCTCTTTTGCTTGCTTGATCGAAGGGAAGAAAGACGCCCGCACAACGTGCTGGCCGGACTCCCGCGAGAAGTCAATCAGCAAACGCGCCACTACTGCGAGCGGTGAGGACGACGAGCGGCCAGCACCAGAACGGACGCACCTGCTGCCGATGTCAGGTTTCCTACGCGACGGCGAATGCGGTGCGAAGAGTCGTCGATCTCGTCCTATCTAGCGAGGGGGCCGCGGGACACGGATTCCCGACATCGCTCGCAGCTGCTGCGGATGCCACCCCAAGCTGCCCTGAGAGCGGCCGTTCTGCGACGCCTCCTTTCGAGCGATGGATTGAACGAGGCTTAGACGCCGAGTCCGAGCTCCCCATTGGTCCGCGCTCCGCGGCTGCTTGCTCGCTGGCGCGCTTTCCTCTTCCGTGCCCGCGGCCCGTTTTTTTCCCCAGCTTTGAATGCTCCGTCGCTCGCAGTGGTGAAAGAGGCGCGAAGTGAAAGAGAAGCGGCAGATGATGCGGAAAGATTTGGGAAGCCCGAGAGCATTGCGCAGGTATGCGCGCTGCGCATATCCGACGCCGTTGCAATGAAGAAATGTGGGGTGTTGATGCGACTTCGGGCTCGCATTTCGCGACCGCTGATGTTTTCGCGCAGAGTTTGTCGAAAGAACGCTTTATTAAGAGCTGCCACTTCTTTCTATTCGTTGGACGCAACCTCCCAACTGCGCAGGTACAGGTTCTGAGAATCTTCATGACAGAGGAGTAATTTCACAGTCTTGGTGCAGTTCACTGCAGTCTCTGCGCACAACACACACATGGTCGCACTTTTCACGAATTTGCAGGGTTTGAGCAAAGAAAGAAAAAGAAGAAAGCAAACAGAAAGCGCCCGTTTTGGTTGCCCCGCGGTACTTTATAGCTTTGTGAATTTTCCTATGCTCGAATAACTGAAAAGTCTCACAGCTCCAACTAGCCCACCGCCTAACAACTGGAACACTTGCAGTGAAAGTTAAAGAGCTTCGATAATCTGGTGGGTCTCTTTCTACTCTCTCTACGAGTGACGAAGAGTGAAAGGGTGTGTTCACGCCGCCTGGCAAAAATTTGTCGGTAATGGCTTTCAAGAATTTTTTTGCTTTTGAGCCAAGCGTTGCGAGGTGAATCGTTGTAAGTGTAGTAGTTGTGAGCACATCGTGGACTTACCAGGAACGTCGACTACACTGGCGTTTAAAGGGTAACGTGTGGTCAGACGTAACGTCAGCACTCACGTTAGAACACAGATCCCAGCATTACTGAAATGAAGTGCACTTTATGGTGCAATGATGTGAATATCATGCATAACTTTCGTTAGAATGTTCTCCGGGGTCGAGCAACGCTTCATATTGCTTGCTCAATCATAGTAATACAAATGTCATTTTGAAAAGAAAAACGAAGCCAACACTGCAACCACAATTGACGTTAACCCGGCATGACACCTCCATCATAGGAGTGCATATGTAAAAGGGGAGAAATTCGGCCTTGTTGGTAAGACATTGGGAAAAAATTTTTAGAGCAAAATGACTCAAGGACGAGAAGGGAGGACACAACACGTGCGCACGTGTTGTGTCCTCCCTTCTCGTCCGTGTGTCATTTTGCGGTAAATTTTTCCTAATGCATATGTAACGTTTATTGCTTTGTTATACAATCAGATAGCCAACACTGCAACCACAACTGATGTTGCACTGACATTACGCCTGTATAGGGTCTTTTTCCAAAGCATTTGCAAGGTCTGACGTGGCTTTGCGGTAGAATATCTCACTGCCGCTCAGAACGCTTGGGTTTGATTCCTGCTGGGATCCAGGTTTTTATTCTTTGCATTTACCGGATCAGCACTGCCGATGTCGCTTTTTCCTAAAGCTCAGGCATTTAAATTACCAATTTCCGTTCTCGCCATTCCTGGAGAGATATAAACTGTGAATCACCTGGGGCGCAAACCCGCATACTGCAGTCCGTGGTATACGGGTATGTGCCCCATGTGGCTGGAGGAAAGCGTTTGACGACGTACGTTTTTTATGTCATGACCAGACAGTCATATTCGTCAAACTCTTACCCTCCCATGCCAATTTTGGCCTCTACTAAGTTGAAATGATCACGAGAGCACTCAGACGTAGGCGGCTACATAGATAGATAGATAGATAGATAGATAGATAGATAGATAGATAGATAGATAGATAGATAGATAGATAGATAGATAGATAGATAGATAGATAGATAGATAGATAGATAGATAGATAGATAGATAGATAGATAGATAGATAGATAGATAGATAGATAGATATAAACGCTCAAAGTGTCTTTGCTTCGCTAAGAAATGCTTCGCAATTGAAAAGAGTGTTCCACTCCTGTAATGTGAGAGAGTTCACCGCTTGTTCTACTCTTCCACCTCTCCATTTGGGGGAGCTTTAAAGACAGGTTCGTCCAGTGTTATATATCCGGTTGTCGCTTAATCCATCAAGTGACAGAGAAATATGCCTGGTGTTGGGTATCGGGTGTCTCATCTTGCGGCTGCATCCGCGCAGAGCTGATAGACGGAGCGGTCAAGGCGACGGTGAGTTAAGGCAAAGTTTATGTACATATAAACAGAGGCGTTATATATTCGGCACTGGGGCCGACAGCTTATTGGGTTCGCACAGAGGTGCGACGACGACCCGAGATTTCTTCGTTCGCTGACCCTCTCTCCGCGCACCTTGGTTCTTTTATAGCCCTGGGCGATCGCTTGCATCAGCCATTAGTTCGAAGCCTCCAATCAGGAACCGCCGTTGGTCGCTGGCTGGAATCGGACCCGTAGAGGAGAGGGCTTGCCGCACGTTGCGTGAGAAATTTCCGTCGGTTGCGTCAGACGCATCGCAGGAGTTGCCGGGGGTTGCATGAGACTCTGGCCTCGTTGCATCAGCTGGTGTTGACGCTGGTTGCGTCAGACAGTCTATGGATGTTAACGCTGGTTGTGTCAGACGTTATACCAGCTTGAATGCCTTGTCGAAGCAAGGAAGTTTGGGTTGGGAGCCCTGATATAACACTGGTCAACATGTCGCGACGAAAACAGCTGGCATGGACAAACTATCCGCGAGCATGAATGCACGCGATTATGTTCACAAGTATACTCTCAGTCAGGTACTCGGTATAAACTGTCTAGAGGCAGTGCGCCGTAACGTACGAAATAATATCCTGTTTACAAAAGGCGCGCTTCGTCGCCTAAGCGGACGAAAAAAAAATCGCCCGCATCTTCCACGGGGGGAACTCGAGTAAATGCGTCGCAGAGTGGTGGGGGTATCGCGTGAATGTTGCGTAATTGGGTATGCTTTGGAAATGCTTAATTGTTACACGATGCGCACACCAAGTACGACTTGAACGGCTCCAGCGTGCACGAAGTTCCGGGTCCGCAGCTCGCTTCAAACGCTTGCGTACAGCGTCGTATGCTCGTCTCTTCGCAGCCTTGTCTTCTGCGTTGCTTGCTGTTGTTGACGCCGACGACGGTGAGGGTGGGGTAACGTTGCCTTCAACATGTGGTGGGACGCTGATTGAAGGTAGTGTTGCTTTCATCGCATCTACTTGAGCCAAGCAAGAGAGAGAGAAAAGCTTTATTAGCAAGTGTGTTTGGACCTCCCGGGTCCCAGGACCACTGCGCGGTCCCACGCCACGCCTACACGGTCATGCCTCTCACCGCGATGACATCGGCAGCCCGTGTCACCGCAACAAGTTGCAACGCCGGGTCCCCAGACGAGAGCAAGACCTCCCAGTCCTCCCAGCTGGAGATGGCAGGCTGTCCCCGCGGGGGAGGATCCGCAGGGCAGCCGAAAAGAATATGAGAAAGGGTGGCGTGAGGTTCGCCACACAGGGTACATTCAGGGGAAGTGCCACAGTAGTGGGACAACAGCTGAGGGGAAGGAAGAGTGGGGGTCTGGAGACGTCTCTATAGGATTTGTTGGGAGTGGGTAAGGGAGGGATTTGGGGGAGGGTATGTCCGACGGCTCAAACGGGGTAGTTGCGTGAGCTCGGCAAAAGTGTGCGCCCGCTCCTTCGAGAAGCCCGAATCGAGGCTGTCCTGAAGCGTCAAGTCAAGCAAAAGCCAAGTAAAGACATCCTTGACTGAATTCCGAACGCGCGCTCCGCCGCCTGTATACACACCGCCCGCGTTCGAGGGAGAGGAGGGAGGAAGGGAGAGGAGAGGCTTGCTGCCGGCACGAGACGAGCCGAGCATGCGCAGTGGGGGTGTGGACGGCGCCGCCGACACCGCAGGTGCGACTAAGAAATGCTCCGCATTTAAAACCGGGCGACAAACACCATCGGTGTCGGACCGATTTTTTTAGCCACGGCGACAGCGGAACACCTTTCCACCTCCCCGGAAGCAGCACTTAGGCTGTACTAGCATATCATCACGGGGTCGTGACATCGACGAAGGCAGCAGTCGGCGTGTCCGAGATGAAACTCTTTATTTGGCCGAACTTGTGACCGAGAAATGGGAAGTCAAACAACAGAAATACACACCGTACACTGATAGCGGCGAACAGAGCGCCGGCCGTCGATAAACTGCTCATCGCTAAGGCGCGTCGGCATTTATGCGACATGCGACGTCGAACATTCCAGCCTTATCGCTGGTGGCCGCGTTAGGTCCAGAAAAGACTCAGCTGTTTGCGTTTCCGCGCTCAAGTCTAACAGGTTGTCCCAAAGTAATCTGGAACGTTCCCAGACATTCTGGCGCGGTTTGCGCAAGGCAGTAGTAATGCGTGTAAGGGGGCGTTGACATAAAACAGAAAGAAAGGAGCGGGTGTGGCACTATGAACCACGTGATGTCCAGCCGCACTTTCAGACTGGCGGCCAAGCAGCTGGGTGTATATGGTATAGGTATACAAGACGCGCCTCCTTGTACCGGAACCTTCTGAAGTTTCGCCGATTCCCTAACGGTTTATCGTGTTTTTATTCAGTTATCAGTCATGGTGAAGGCGATGATGATACATAAAGCGCTGACGCGTTTCACCCAATATCAGATTTCGACGCCTGTGCTCATCGCTGATGCTTTGCGTGAAATATGCTTTGCTTGGAGCAAGTTTGGATTTCGCTTCTTTGCCGCTGTGGGCTACTGCGTGGTTATGGTGCTCGGCTGCTCACCGAAAGGTCGCGAGATAGAAGCCTGTACGCGATCGGCCACATTTCCATGAAGCCAGAATGGTCGGTGGGCTTAAAGTAGGTTAACGTTAAGGAACCCCACGTGGCCGTCATTTCCTGAGCTATGGCGTCTCTCATAATCATGTATTCGTTTCGGGAGGTAAGGGCTCGACAGTCATTATTATTATTATTATTATTATTATTATTATTATTATTATTATTATTATTATTATTATATACCGCTTTCGCTGCTCTGTCATTCACAGATGTTTTTTTTTTTCGCGGCGCTAAGCTAAACTCGACGCATGAACTGACGCATAAGGCAGGCTGCAAATGCTGGTGGCTCTTATTATAAACTTTGTCTTGCACAGCACCAAAAATAAACCTTGACCTTGTTTTGCTTCACGCGTAAAATACTGCAGAGTTGGTTTACATTGCTGGCTATTCGCCCGACATGCTACTCCAGGTGCATTTATGCGCACGAAAACTCTTGCGTCAGTGCACATTCGATCTTCCTAGCATAACAGTGAAATTAGTTACTTGTTGAAAATGTGACGGCTTGTTTTGCCGACGCGTGTAATATTATGATTGCTTTTCTATCTCGGCACCGATACTGTGTTTTTGTTGCTCTTCTGCGCAAAGCTTCGGTATAAGCTGCATTTCCCAGCAGCAAACCAGTGGTTGTTTGTTCAGCTCTGTGTCTGTCGTTGTTTCACCGTCCCATGTTTTTACGTGTTTCTTTCTGCCTTAAACTGTCTCTTGTAATTTGCGCTTTTTAATATCATGACTCAAGCGAGCTTGACAATGCGTACTACAAAGAAGGATGCGGCGGCACAGTCGCAAGTACGAGCGATAAGCGGTGCTTCTGTTTCTCTGTTTGCGCGTGCTATCGTCGCTCCTGTAGTTCTATAGTGTGTCGCACGGAGGGTACAATGAAAAGCAGAAAAGGAGAGAAGATAATGAGACGCACATGCGCGGGATGCCTGATGTGTTTTTAAAACGCTAATGTGAAGGCAGAGAAGCTTCGTACGGGTAGAGTGTATTAGAACAGGGGAGTGCTCGGAACGGCCGCAGCACCAATGTATAGAAAGTGAAGCCCAAACAGGGTCAATCCGCCTGTAGCGCTGCGATCGGTAGTCTGCAATGTGCCGTCGTTTAAAGAGCTGCGCGCGGCTCCGCGAAGCTGGTGCAGGGGTACAATTCCCGCTTCCCACTCAAAAGGCCCAGGTTCAAATCGCAGCTGTAGAGGGCGGGTTTTTATTCGTAGTGTCACCCTTTATAGCTGTATTGGTTTTTCTTTCTTTCTTAAAAGTAGCTTCAGTTGCTACGTATTGCTACAAAAAGTAACGCAGACTGAGAAGTAAAATAAAAAATTTCACAGTGAGCATAGTTATTTGAAGCGCCATCCCGCGGGATTCAACAAAAACGTCAAGTATGGCCTCCGAGATTTTTGCGAATACGAGACTCGGCCTGCGTGTTCTGATACGCTGCTTCCGGTTGCCGGCCGCTGGCTCACTGCGCAAGGAAAAATGAAAGAAAACAACCTTCGGTCGGCGGGAAACGGCGAAGGTTTGAATACCGCAAAAGGAGCGATGTTCTGTCTGTGCTTTAACAGTTCCTCCTGACACTATAGCAAATGCTATTTGGCTGGTAGCTTTAATAAAACGATCACGAGGTGTACGTAAACTGGTGAACGTGTTGATATTGTGGATTCAAATATAATATTCTTGTACAACTGGTTTTGCGAACATGCACAGTCGCGCTCAATATGACTTGCAACACGGGAGCGTGTGGCCTCACGAGTTTAAATATTTTGCATTCCTTCCACTAGCCCTTATTTCTACAACTAAACGCTGTTCTCTCACTGGGGGATGTTCCCAAATAAGAAAATAATATTAATTACAGAAATGAAGCAAGTTGAAGCCTTGCGCAATCATTAAACTCGTGAGGCCACGCTCTCTCGTGTTGCAAATCATATTGAGCTCGACTGCATCGTAAATAATATATAATAACGAAAATTTACGCTGCGTTCATGGCCGACCTAAGCCAAAGTAAATGATGGAAACAAATATTTGTGTCCTACGTGTGCGTCTATGATCGCCTTGTTGTAGGCGCGCTTTTCTCTTTTTTTTTCTTTCTTCTTTCTTTTTTCTTTGCGTCATTGGCGCCTGCTTCGCTTTCAAATCTCTCAACGGCGGCTAAAGAGCAAAACCACAGCGCGCCGGCTCCCTTTTGTCCCGAGGACTGTATCCGCTACCACCACCGCAGAACCCGTGCTTCACCCATGCACTAGGTGAATCATGCAATTTGTAGGCAGTGAAGATGACATGTTGGACGATGTCGTGACACATGAGAGTGATCATGCAGCATATGTGTCCGCCAGAAGTGACCGCAGACATTACATAAGCGGGTATGTTGCCAGAAAATGTTTCATGCCGTTGCGCTGTTCTGCTTGCGAAAACGACTTGTTGACTTCACAAGAAGAAGCCGAAAGCGCTATCGCGCAGTTCACTCAACAGTGTGATTACGGGGGCCTTTTGTATCCATCTCCGACCCTGTTCAAATTCATTGCCTTTCTTGAACATACATTCGCCGAATGTTTTAATGTTTTAACGCCCGCCGTGTGCACCATGACAGCATCATGGATCTGGTAGAGCTCCTAAAATCAACAAAGTAAAACTAGTTGGATGTGAGGAGCACCACCAAGAGACCACTATGCGGGCAGTGGGCTTTTATATACTGACAAGGCTGCGATTCTTCGTCAAAGCCTTGAACCATGCACGGCCATCTAGGCGGAAGTGTGCGCAACTGTGAAAACTGAGCAGGTGCTCATAAGAGTCATAAGGAGCAAACCTCGCCTAGATGGAGCAATCGGTACCAAAACAAATGCACTGAAAGTTGGTGGCATTGTTTTCTTCGGTTTGGTTGTGCATGCTGACTTTTCATTGTGCGTTTTATACTTTGCGTCCGACATTTCGTGAAAGAGAACAGCCGCGAGGTCAGAAGTTGACGCGTCCCAGCTGAGTCACATGGATTCTAGAGCTACTAAATGTGACAACTGCTGTAGTGAATTTTTTGCTTTTGGAAACTTTCCTAGACGTCACAATCCCGCAGCAAGCTTGCAAAAACAAGCTCTGTTCAGCGATGTTTGCCGGTTCCCGAACGTTCTGAATGCGTTGGTTTGTTTGTTTGCCGCTGTCGAAAAAATTCTTTATCCGGCGCTTTTTGACCGAGATACACGAATGAATCGAGAAATATGTAGATTTTTTTTTCTCTGAGTGTGATAGTGGGCTCATTTGTATATTGTTTTCAAGATATTTGTGGCTGTTTCGCTACGGTTTGCTATGTTACAGCTCGAGACTGCATAGCGACGATCTCAAACTCACCTCAAATAGCAGGTCGCAGTCCCGCAATTTAGCCTCGCAAGGGCAGAGACAGTGAAGGAGGTTGAAACGAAGGGGAGGGGGGTGGGGGCTTGAACAAAATGTTAGCCAATTGAAAGAAGGCCTTTCCCATATCTCATGCATGGGCCATTCCTGAAGGGCACTTTGCGTCATGATTCGAGAAGAATATTGACATTGATCTCCAAAACGAGCAGGATCATCGGCACGCCGATGCTGAGATAATACAGTTTTTGTTCCACGGTTATGCTTCAAGACATGGTGACAGCATGGGGTACCTCACTCAAAAAATGCTTCGCACCAGTCATGTTTGAGTAGCTCATGCATATTTATTAAAAAGACAATAAAAAGCATAGGACGAAGAAAGTCGTGTGTGGGCCGCGGGCCGGTAGCGAAAGGTCAGCGGGCCGCATGCTGCCCGGGTGTTTGGGGCTCCTGCTATAAAGCACTCTAAACTTGGAATGCATACGAACGCCTTCATCATCACAGCCTGAAAAACGATGGGTGCGCTAGAAACTCCGAAGAGCAGTTTGGTACTCCTACAGTCTTCGGTGCACATTAGCCATAGATTGGGACGTCACTTCATCCACGATTGCTACTTCCTGCTAAGCCGGCGAGCGGTCCAGCATGCAAACGTTCTGTCACCTGAAAACACAAAATAAATGTTTTGTTCACACTGAGTGCCTTTTGTAGGAACGTCGGGTGACAATCGACCTTGTTTGCTTGGTTCAGAATAACAAACGACCATCTTTTGTTTCAGACTACTCAATATTTAAAGTGTGTGAATGTTCATAGAGCGCTCGAGTGCTCGTCAAACAACAGAAGGTGAGAGGTGGTTGGTGACGCGGCCTAGCACGAAATATTTCTTGTTGTAGTCTGTAACTCACAATGTACCGCTGATATTAAAGAAAATAGAAAAAGAGAAGTTACAGAACTTCGGGGCTTCGAAGCATGACTTATTAACGGGACAAAAAGCTGCACACACCTTTTGTCGCAGAATTCTCATTCCTTCTTTCCTGTGTACCTACTAATTCTTCGCCAGTTCAACGCAATCATGTGGTTCAGCGCAGAAACAAATGAGTCTTTACTGCAAGCTACGCGTTCTTTATATAAGGCGCTAACAAGGTAAGACAAGCCACGATGACGTGTTTACCTTTGGCGGCTACAGAGCAATACTCCAGATGACGATGCGTTATAACCACGCCTGCCTCTTGACCGCGAAAATTTCCCTCCCATGCAGCTCCCTACGGATCATTTCATGTCCCCATTTAGGCATCGCGACTAAAAAGGCCCACGCATCTTCAACAACAGCAACAACAACAACAACAACAACAACAACAACAACAATAATAATAATAATAATAATAATAATAATAATAATATTCAATCATTTATTTAACGTGCCCAGGAACAACCGTAAGGTCTTCGTGCAGGCGCACGCAAAAAAACAATAAAAATAAACAATACAATACACACAGTTTTCAGAAATAAAAAGAGCAAAAACACGTCGACAAAGAGAAATGAACAGAAAAGGGGAGGAGTAAAATAAGACAACAAGAGAAATATTGACGGAGAATAAAAAAATAGATTGCATATATACAACTATGTGGAAAGACTGAGAAGGGAAGACTTTGCACATTGTGCCACACTATGTCAAAACAGTGCAAAGCTCGGATAAAACAATGATTGTGGACTATGAAAAGCGTCAAGATCAAGAAAATTAACATTCTAGAGAGTTTGTATTCTGTGAACGGTAGAGTGTTGGAAGAAGTAGGCGGGTACATGAAACAGCCTGTTCTCTCTGGTTCTCTCTGGTATCACAGGAATGCTTAATAGGAATAGATATCATCTACCCACATCTGTAAAACTATTAATCTATCACTCGCTATTTGCAACTCACATCAACTATGCACACCTCGTGTGGGGCACCACAACTGAACCTAACCTTAAAAAAATACATCTATTACAGAAGAAGATAATACGTATTATAGCAAATGTATCATACCAACATCACACTGAGCACCTCTTCATGCAGTACAACATCCCCACTATCTATTCCTTATACAATCGTTTCCTGCTTCGCGTATGGCACTCCAATGTAAACTTGGAAAATAGCGCATTCAACGAAATAGCCTGTCTACATAAAAATACAACTACCTATGCCACCCGTTACGGTGAACTATGGTTTGTACCAATATCAAGAACAAATTATGGCCTGCAAATGATGAAAAATAGATTACCGAGATTGCTGAATGCACTTGAAAATGCTGGATTTCTAACCTCAAACATAACACGGTCTCAACTAGTATCGATTATGCAGTCAGTTTCATAGATTTCTTTTTTTTTGGACATTTTTTGTTGAACACTTGTTGAACATGTTTGTTGAGCCCTTCTGTTGAAATGTCGGACATTTTTTGTAGAATATTTTTCCTGTTGTTCAAAGTTACCGCAAACTGTAAGAAGTGTATACTGTAAGAATAGTGTTACCATGTTGTCAAATCACATTGTACGATAATCTATTCTTTCCTTACCTGTACTAATGACTGCGTACTTTACATTGTTTTGTAATTTTCTGCTTGACTGTGTAATTGATGTCGTTCACTGTAGATGCCATCCTGATTTAAATACTCAATCACGTCACATATTCCATTTCCGCCACCTGCTGCCACCATATAGCACCAGGGGCTAAAGGCTTCCCAAGCTGCCTATAGCAGCTTTTATCTTAGCCCCTGCCATTGTGTAACGATGTTTACAATGGAAACAAATAAAGAAAAAAAAAACTTACGCGGAATTCGAAAATTTACACAATTGAGAAGTACAGGGCAGGATATGATACCCTGGACTAGCTTGTAAAGAAATAAGAGATCAGAGCGATTTCGTCGGCAGTGAAGTGATGGCAGTGATAATAATTCAGCAGTATTTGAACGAGATCCAGAGTCATTTTTAGCAAAGCGATGGTTATATATGCTGAGGAATTTTTTTCTGGACGCGTTCAATGGTGTTACCGCTGGATTGAGCAATGCCATTCCATATCACGGACGCATACTCAAGTTGCGGAAGACATATTGCCGTGTAGAATTTGTGTAGGCCCATGGGAGACCTGAATTCTCGAGATATTCTACAAACACATACGAGAGAACGAAGGCCCCGCATAGCAGCACGCTTAACGTGAGCAGAAAAGTTTAACGCGCTGTCAACAACAACACCAAGATCACTGATCTCATAAACCTTGCATAAGCAAACAGAATTGACAGAGTATTGAAATGACACGCTAGATGTTTTGCGAGTGATAGACATGAATTTTGTCTTCGAGGTATTCAGAGAAAGGTTATTACCGTTGCACCATTTGGAAAAAGAGCGCAAGTCTGACTGCAGCAAGCGACAGTCGTTAACTGAATGAATTTCCTTAAAAATCTTGATGTCATCGGCATACAAGAGGAAAGAAGAATTACGAATGGCAAAAGAAACATCATTAACGTAAATTAAAAATAGGAGTGGGTCTAATACCGACCCTTGAGGGAACCCACTAGTCACTTTATACAAAGAAGACGTTTGGCCATTTACGGCTACATAACAATATCTATTGAGCAGATAGCTCTGCAGGAGATTCACAGCTGACAAGTCAACATCTACGTGCGCAAGTTTAACCATAATCAGTGTGTGGCTGACTACGTCAAAAGCCTTGCTCAGGTCACAGTAAATTACGTCAACCTGTCCTCTCAGAGAAATAGGTGTGGAGATCTGCGTTATGAAACTAGCAAGATTTGTGGTAGTTGAGCGGCCAGCGAGAAAACCATGTTGATTAGGAATCAATGAGTTTTTCACACTAAGAGATAACATGTTGTGAAGAGCCAGCTCGAAGATATTTGATGTGGCACATACTAGAGAAATCGGGCGATAATTAGAAGCATCTGTTTTAGAGCCCGACTTCAATACTGGAAAAACACGAGCAGTTTTCCACATGCTAGGAAATGTGGAAGTGTCCAGGCAGTTATTGAATATCGTAGTCAGTACTGGGACAAATATACTACCATAAGCTTTTAGTATGGTGGAGGGGATGCCATCTGGCCCACATGACAAGGATGGTTTTAAGCGCTTTATGCATTCGCTGATAAGATTTTCATCCAACGAAAAAGCACTGGATGAGCTAACCGCCTTGGGCTGTTGTCTGATATCAGTGCTAGAGTCTGAGGCCTTATAAACGGATGAGAAATGCTTGGCAAAACAGTCAGCGATGGCATGCACTTCTGCCCCATTTGAGTCCAGTAGTCTGAAGGACTCTCCGCTTTCGCGAGACCGTTTACGTACATACTTCCAATACTCAGCCGGCCTGTCAGAGGCGCTTTTTTCTAAGAATTCAATATACGAACTATGATCCCGTTTATATAGGCGTTTAGCGAGAGTTCGAAAGAAGCTGAACTCTTCCTTCCACTCGCTGGATGGAGAACATTTAGTTTTCCTGTGTGCGTTACCTTTGCGCTTCAGTGCACTGATAAGTTCAGATGAGAACCAGTGGGGATATTTACGTTGTTTAGGTGTATATTGGGGAATAAAATTACGCATGCTGCTCAGTACAAGCTCCGTAAACCGATCAACCTGCTCATCAACATTTGGTTTGTCAGTAACCTGTGGCCACTCAACGGTGGACAAGTGATGATAGAGGCCCGTGTAATCACCTCGCTTGAAGGCAAATCTCGGAGATTTGTTTACGTAACTGCTGAAGCTCGTTGTTTCGGCTGATGCGGATAATCTTGCGTTAAGTGGTGGGTGGAATTTGTCAGGACGTACAAGAGAGATGTCGGAGCGGGAAACTTCAAGGGGTTGATCGTTTGACACACACAGGTCTAAGACGTTGCCACTGGAATTGATGACTGAGTTATATTGCAGTAGGGAATTAAACGCCAGAAAGTCCAAGAGCAGGCTGCACTTTTTCTCTGTGAAATGATTGTAATGATAAAAGGTAAGCGTGCTCCAGTCAATTCCAGGTGCATTGAAATCCACAAGAAAAATAATTCTGTGCCCACTATGAGAAGTTACCACAAGTTCAATGGAAGACATGACATCATGAAACGAGGCAGGGGACATGCTGGGCGGTAAATAGAAACATCCAATCAACAATTCTTCACTGCGCTCAAGGTTGGTTTCTAGCCAAATGGATTCTTCGATAGTTTCTAGGTCTTTCCGTCTAACGGATTTCAGTGAATTGTCAATGGCAATCAGCACGCCAGCGCCTTTCTGTTTGGTTTCACTGAAATCTCGGTCACTGCGGAAGGTAGTGTAGGTAGGGGGAAAAAAGTCAGATGAGGGAATTTCCGTGCCTAGCCAGGTTTCAGAAATAGCAATAATAGGAAAAGAAGACGAAAGAACATTAGAGAAAAACTCGCGTGTTTTGGTACGTAGACCACGATCATTTTGGTAGAATATGTCTACGTTACAGCAAGACGGTGAGATGGGCTAGTTGGTGAACATTCATTTTGAAGCACAAAGCTTATAAGCGCACATAAAACGAGGACCGAAGATATAAGAACTTGACAGGACAGCGCTGTCCTGTCAAGTTTTTATATCTTCGGTCCTCGTTTTATGTGCGCTTATAAGCTTTGTGCTTCAAAATGAATGTCTACGTTACACGGCACTTTCGATTCCAGTCACTTGCTCAGAGGGATGAAGTATGTCATCGCGCAGCTCCCCACGAAATGGCTTGAAGAGGCATCCGAGAGGCCACATCGAAGGGTCATCCAGGCGTTGTAGTGTTTCCTTGTCGACTTCGATGTAGAACGAAGAATAGGACTGAAATTTGGTTTGAAGTCGCCGACAGGAGATGGGAGACAGATTGAATGAAGCAATATGTTTTTTTATGTCAGCAGCAGTGGTGTCCGCGCTCAGCTTCGTAACAAAAATGGCCTTTGGCCGTTGTGGCCGTTGTGGCCGTTGAGCTACAGATATATTCGATGTTGTCATAGCTCCAAACGAGGCGGGTTTCTTCTTTCTTTCCCCCTCAGTCACCGCTGCATAAGAGGCTGTCGCAGGCATCACACTGCCACGCTCGGACGTGTCTACGTCAGCTGGCGGCGAATTCGAAGATGAAAGAGTTTTGGAGAGAGGTTGTTCAGAGCAGGCAGGTTGCTCGGAAGTCACTGATCGGTCAACGATCACATGCGCTGGGGGGATCACAGGTGCCTTCACTGCCACTCCGGCCGTGCGGCGCGTCAGCTCCTCACGCAGGAAGCGGACCTCTGCACGAAGGGAGGCGACCACGCGGGCTTGTGGTTCAACACCGCGGGAATGATCCTTACGGAGGCGCTCGTTTTCTTCGCGTAGTTGGGATACCTCGTCGCTGAGGAACGAGATTCCCTCCAAAGCGTCGAGGAGGAGGCGGCGCAGTAGAGCACTGCACGGGCCCGGGCCAGCCCGAAAGCCCGGGCCGTCCGAAGGGTTTTTCGGCGGGCCCGGGCTGGGCTCGGGCGTGAGAGTGCGGGCCCGGGCCGGGCCCGGGCTTGGAGCGGCGGGCCTGGGCCGGGTCCGGTCTTGAGGCTGCGGGCCGGGCCGGACTCGGTAAGTCGGGCCTTCGAGCACACGCGAATGTTAGGCATTGCATGGTCTAAGGTATACTGTGCCAAGCTGAAGTGACACGTGCAAAGAGCTGGCTCTTAGTAAAGCTTAGCAATAAAAATAGAAAAACAGTTGAAGTGCACTTTTTTTTCCACCAGTATAGGTATATATTGGAACTGTATATTTTCCCTAACGTTTCTTCTGCTGGACCAGACTTTGTCAAAGTAACAAGTACATCGTGGTGGGTTTCCTTATAAACACGCGTCTTTTATTCTAGGTTGACACATACGGTACATTTCATTTATATTCCTTGGTATTACGTGCCAAAACGACGATATGATTACGAGGCACGTCGTAGTGGCACCGGATTAATTTCGACCACCTTGAGTTCTCTAACGTGCGCCTAAAGATAAGTATATAGACGGGTCTTCTTGCAGTTCGCCCCCATCAAATTGCGGCCGCCGTGGCCGCGGGAATCGCACCCGCGTCCTAGTACTTAACAGCGAAACAGATTAACCGCTGAGCTACGACCGCAGGCAAAGCAACATTTCGATGCATGTAAACACCGGATTTTCCGTCCGATCGCCCGCTACAAAGCGCACGGCATCATTAATAATCATCATCAACTAATATCCTCTAGCGGGCCCGGGTCGGGTCTCATCATGAACAAGCGCGCCCTGGATTAGTTTAGTAATGAACGCCCGGGCCCGGGCCGGGCCCGGGCTTGGTATGACGGGCCCGGGCCGGGCTCGGGCTGTGTACGGTCAAGTACGCCCAGGCCCGGGCTTGGAACCACGGGCCGGGGCCGGGCTCGGGCTGGGTTCGGTCATGTACGCCCGGGCCCGGGCCGGGCCCGCGCTTGGAACCACGGGTCCGGGCTGGGCTCGGGCTTCATAAAGCGGGCACGGGCCGGGCCCGGGCCGTAATATCCGGCCCGTGCAGTGCTCTACGGCGCATCCCGGCGAGATCGCCACCCGGAGAGGGAACCGGTTTGAGAGCTGCAATGCTCATCGCTGCACGCCGCCGAGTTGTCTTCGCTAGGCTTACCAGCAGCACGGCTCAGATCACATAAATTGCAGCAACATGAGCGCGATCCAGACTTCAGAAGTTGCAGCTCTTCATCAGGCCTGGTTACACACTTCGCATGAACACGTTTAGAGCAATTTTCACAGCGGATAAATTGCTGCTTACCGAAAAACGGGCAGGAGCATAGCAAACATGCATCCCGACTGGGAGCCAATAATAATAATAATAATAATAATAATAATAATAATAATAATAATGTGAAGAGGTTTATTGGTCGTTGAAAGACGTAATGGTCGTCAGCGGCAAGCAAGCGAGAAGAAGCGTCCAGAGGCACAGCGGCGATCCGAAACACGAGCCGAGCGAGCCGAGCGTTGGCGATGCTGCTGGATGGAGGCGCATCTTCTTCTTCACAATCGCCCCCGCTGAAAAAGGAGCCATCCTGGCGACCTAAGAAGTTTCAGGTAGAGGCTCATGGTACGGCTTGAGGCGGGAAACATGGACGATGTCACGTCCACGCCGGCGCATGTCATCCGATCGAGAAACTGGCTTGATAAGAAAATTAACTGGAGAGGTTTTCTCCAAGATGGTGTAAGGGCCCTCGTACCTTGGAACGAGCTTCGAGGAGAGTCCCGGAGTCTGGTATGGGACAGAGAGCCATACGAGAGACCCTGGGGCATAGCTAGGGTCTGGAAGTGAAGTGCTGCGGTTTTCTTTCTGTCGCTGCTGCTCTTGCGAGGTAAACGTGCGGGCGAGCTGGCGGCACTCTTCGGCTTGTCGAGCAGCTTCGGAGACAGGTGGACACTCGGAAGCATCAGGACGGTAGGGAAGTAGGGTGTCAATAGTATGTGAAGGCTCGCGTCCGTAAAGGAGAAAGAAAGGCGAAAATCCGGTAGTTGTTTGTATCGCGGTGTTGTATGCGAATGTTACATAAGGGAGAACACGGTCCCAGTTGCTATGGTCAGATGCGACGTACATCGAGAGCATATCACCCAGGGTGCGGTTAAACCGTTCCGTGAGCCCGTTAGTCTGCGGGTGGTATGCTGTGGTTGTCCGATGAATGACGTGGCATTCCGAGAGCAGAGCTTCGACGACCTCGGAGAGAAAAGCGCGGCCTCTGTCACTAAGGAGCTCTCGAGGGGCGCCATGTCGAAGGATAAAGTGACGTAAAATGAAAGAGGCGACATCCCGAGCGGTAGCGCTAGGCAAAGCGGCAGTTTCGGCGTAGCGTGTCAGGTGGTCGACAGCCACGATAATCCACCGGTTGCCATCTGCGGTCATTGGAAGGGGACCGTAGAGGTCAACGCCGACGCGATCAAATGGCTTGGCAGGGCATGGAAGCGGCTGCAATGCGCCGGTCGCACGTAAAGGTGTCGATTTGCGTCGTTGGCAGTCAGGACAGCACTGCACGAATTTCCGCACAAAATTGTACATGCCGCGCCAGTAATAGCGATGGCGAAGGCGCTCGTATGTCTTGAACACCCCGGCATGGCCACATTGCGGATCGTCGTGAAGAGAGGCGCATACTTGTGATCGCAAGCTGCGTGGAATGACCAGTAGCCATCGGCGGCCATCGGCAGCGTAGTTGCGGCGATGAAGCAGTTGATCGCGGATGGTGAAATGGGAAGCTTGACGACGGAGGGATCGAGATACAGGAATGGTGGATGTTCCACATAGATAATCAAGAAGAGAAGCGATCCACGGGTCACGACGTTGTTCGGTGGCAATGGAGTCGAGATCGAGAGATGACAAGGGGTGGACGCATGTGGTTGCGCACGCTGGATCTGGCGGTAAAGGTGAGCGGGAGAGGGCGTCAGCGTCAGAGTGTTTGCGTCCGCAGCGGTATACGACGCGAATGTCGTACTCCTGGATGCGAAGTGCCCATCGCGCTAGGCGGCCAGAAGGGTCCTTCAACGTGGCGAGCCAGCAAAGCGCGTGGTGATCGGTTACTAGATCGAACGGGCGGCCGTATAAGTACGGCCGGAACTTTCCAAGCGCCCACACCAGAGCCAAACACTCTTTTTCAGTCACGCTGTAATTCGTTTCGGCTTTCGTCAGCGTGCGACTAGCGTAGGCGACGACGTATTCGGAATAGCCGGGCTTTCGTTGAGCGAGGACAGCGCCAAGCCCGACCCCACTGGCGTCTGTGTGTATTTCGGTAGGAGCCGTCGGATCGAAGTGACGAAGAATAGGTGGGGAAGTGAGCAGGCGGCGCAGTGTAGCGAAGGCTACGTCACATGCAGAGGACCAGGAGGAGAGGTTCACGTCGCCGCGAAGAAGCTGAGTTAACGGTGACATGATGGATGCAAAATTGCGAACAAAGCGCCGGAAATAGGAGCATATACCTACAAAACTTCGAAGTTCCTTCATGGTCGTGGGCTTAGGGAATTCCGCGACTGCACGAAGTTTTGCAGGGTCAGGTAATACGCCCTGTTTGGACACGATGTGGCCTAAGATGACGAGCTCCCGGGCAGCGAAGCGGCATTTCTTGAGGTTAAGCTGAAGGCCAGCGTTGGTCAGACAAGTCAAAACGTGCCTGAGGCGACGGAGGTGTGTAGGGAAATCATGGGAGAAAACCACGACATCGTCGAGGTAACACATGCACATAGACCACTTTAGACCACGTAGCGTATTATCCATAAGTCGTTCAAACGTAGCAGGCGCGTTACAAAGTCCAAAGGGCATGACGTTAAACTCGTATAGGCCATCAGGTGTAATAAACGCAGTCTTCTGGCGATCGGCTTCAGCCATAGGAACTTGCCAATAGCCAGACCGCAAGTCCAGTGACGAGAAGAATTCTGCTCCGTGAAGGGTGTCAATGGCGTCGTCAATGCGCGGCAAAGGATAGACGTCCTTGCGGGTTATCTTATTCAAACGACGGTAGTCCACGCAAAACCGGATAGATCCATCTTTCTTACGCACCAGTACGACAGGAGACGCCCAGGGACTGTGCGATGGTCGAATAACGTCTCTACGAAGCATGTCTTCGACTTGGTTGTTAATGACGCGGCGCTCTTCAGCGGAGACGCGGTATGGTCTTTGACGCAGCGGCTGGTGTAAACCGGTGTCGACGTAATGTTGTACTTGCGACGTGCGGCCCAGTTGAGGTTGCGACACATCGAAAGAATTCCGGAACTCGTGCAGAAGAGCAAGTAGGTCAGCGTGTTCGGCAGGGGTGAGGGTATCGGCGATTGCACTGGAAAATATATCACTGGATGACTCCCCGAGTGCCGACAGGGCATTTGGTGGGTCGCAGCAGTCATCCGGGACGTCAACCAAAGACGAAGAGTCGAGATCTTCCACGCGGCCTAGACATTCGCCTGCAAGCAGCGTGACAGGTGCAGAGAGCGGATTCAAGACGAATATATTGCTGCTGCCGGCTGCGATGTCAATCGTTGCGAAAGGTAGCGGCAGAGCTCTACGACTCGTGAAGACATCGGACGGCGTGAAAAAGACTGTAGCGTCGGTGTGGGCGTTGCAGGAAACAGGGACCAGTGCGAAAGTGCCAGGCGGAATGTCGGTATCCTCACGAACGAGCAGCTTGGGCGGCTGATGAAGAGCGTCAAGTAATGGGGCGTCACACAATGGGGAAAACTCAACTTCGGCGCGTGCGCAGTCGATGACGGCATTATGGCGGGATAGGAAGTCCCACCCGAGGATGACGTCATGCGAACAGGCAGAAAGGACAATGAACTCAACGATGTACAGATTGCCTTCAATGACTACTCTTGCAGTGCAGGCTGCGAGAGGCGTCACTTGCTGCGCGCTTGCGGTGTGGAGCGACAGTCCCGAAAGCGGCGTCGTTACCTTTCGTAATACACGGCAGAGATTAGCGGCTATGACAGAAACGGCGGCGCCGGTGTCCACAAGGGCAAAAGTACGAACACCTTCAACAGTTATGGCGACCACATTAGTTGGGGAGGAGTGAGGGCTTGGACAGTTCGGAGATGGCGCAGTTCTTGCCTCTTGAACTGCGGCGTTTAGTTTTCCTGGTCGGAAGGTCCGGGCCGGCGACGCATGGGGGACGGCGATCGCCGCCGAGGAGATGGTGAGCGCTGCGGCTGGAAGTCAGGGCGGTGAGTAGGGGCATCGCGCGGTGATGGGCCAGGAACGTATTGGAGGAAGGGCTGGCTTCCGGCTTGCGACGACCGGGCACGGTCGCCGAAAGTTTGGGGGCGACGGCGGCAATAGCGGGCGACGTGTCCAGGAGTGCAGCAGGCGTAGCAAATCGGTCGATTATCAGGCGTCCTCCATGGATTGGCGATTGTCGGTGCTGCCCAAGTGGAAGGATAGACAGGCGGTTGCGTGGGCTGCGAGTGCGTAGTGTAAGGTGGTTGCGGAAGCCTACGCAGAACGTCAGCATACGTGAGGGGCGCGGCTACAGGCTGCACGGCTTGCGCATAGGCGACAGGAGCGGCCACAGGCTCCGATGCACGCGCGTAGTGAACAGGGCTGGATGGAGGCGGCTCGCGGGCGCAAGGGGAACAGCGTGGGCAACCTCCTCCGAAATAACAGTGCGGAGCGGGGTGGGCAGACGGGTGGTAGGCTCGTGAGTAAAAGGCATTAAGGAAAGTTGGCGGGCAACTTCCTCGCGGACGAAGTCTCGAACCTGCTGAAGCAACGTCGAATGGTCAGGCATGGTGTCGAGACTGCACAGCGACTCGCCACCCCGTGGAGTCTGCCGAGTCAGAGCGCGCTGCTTCTTCAACTCGTCGTAGCTCTGACACAAGCTGACGACTTCTGAAACTGTGCCCGGATTCCTAGCCAAGAGCATTTGGAATGCGCCATCGTCAATGCCCTTCAGGATTTGTTTGATCCTGTCAGCTTCGGGCATGGTGTCGTTGACACGTCGACAAAGGTCGACGACGTCCTCAATATAGCTTGTGAAGCTTTCTCCAGTCTGCTGTGAGCGGACGCGCAAGCGTTGCTCCGCGCGCTGCTTGCGGACAGCTGGTCGACCGAATACTTCAGAGCAGGACGTCTTGAAGACGGTCCATGTGGGGATGTTCTGTTTGTGGTTGTTGTACCACAATTCGGCGACGCCAGTCAGATAAAATATGACGTAGCCTAGCTTGTCGGGGTCATCCCACTTATTATGCGCGCTCACCAGTTCGTAGTGGTCAAGCCAGTCTTCCACGTCGGTCTCATCTGCACCGCTGAAGACCTTTGGGTCCCGGAGCCGAGGAAGCCCGGTGCAGGTGACGGACAGGGACGAAGGCGCCGGTGGGTTTGCGTGGTCAGTCATGATCGGCGGTAGCGTCCGGCTACGCAGCTCCAGGGTGTAGCGACGGGGATTAACAGCACCCTCCACCAAATGTGAAGAGGTTTATTGGTCGTTGAAAGACGTAATGGTCGTCAGCGGCAAGCAAGCGAGAAGAAGCGTCCAGAGGCACAGCGGCGATCCGAAACACGAGCCGAGCGAGCCGAGCGTTGGCGATGCTGCTGGATGGAGGCGCATCTTCTTCTTCACAATAATCAATCAATCAATCAATCAATCAATCAATCAATCATTTATTTAACGTGCCCAGGAACAACCGTGAGGTCTTTGTGCAGGCGCACGCAAAAATAAAATCAATAAAAATAAACAATACAATACAGACAGTCTTCAGAAATAAAAAGAGCAAAAACACGTAGACAAAGAGAAATGAACACTAAAGGGGAGGAGTAAAATAAGACAATATGAGAAATATTGAAGGGGAATAAAAAATTAGATTGCACATATACAACTATGCGGAAAGACGGAGAAGGGAAGACTTTGTACACTGTGCCATACTATGTCAAAACAGTGCAAAGCTCGGATAAAAACAGTGATTGTGGACTATGAAAAACGTCAAGATCAAGAAAATTAATATTATAAAGACTTTGTATTCTGTGAACGGTAGAGTGTTGGAAGAAGCAGGCGGGTACATGAAACGGTCTGTTCTCTCTGGTTAACTTACGCGGAATTCGAAAATTAACACAATGGAGAAGTACAGGGCAGGATATGAAACCGTGGACTAGCTTGTAGAGAAATAAGAGATCAGAACGATTTAGTCGGCAGTGAAGTGATGGCAGTGATAATGACTCAGCAGTATTTGAACGAGATCCAGAGTCATTTTTAGCAAAACGATGGTTATATATGCTGAGGAATTTTTTCTGGACTCGTTCAATGGTGTTACCGCTGGATTGAGCAATGCCATTCCATATCACGGACGCATACTCAAGTTGCGGAAGACATATTGCCGTGTACAATTTGTGTAGGGCCATGGGAGACCTGAATTCTCGAGATATTCTACAAACACATCCGAGAGAACGAAGGCCCCGCATAGCAGCACGCTTAACGTGAGAAGAAAAGTTTAACGCGCTGTCAACAACAACACCAAGATCACTGATTTCATAAACCTTGCATAACGGCACAGAATTGACAAAGTATTGAAATGACACGCTAGATGTTTTGCGAGTGATAGACATGAATTTTGTCTTTGAGGTATTTAGAGAAAGGTTATTGCCGTTGCACCATTCGGAAAAAGAACACAAATCTGACTGCAACAAGCGACAGTCGTTAACTGAATGAATTTCCTTAAATATCTTAATGTCATCGGCATACAAGAGGAAAGAAGAATTACGAATGGCAGAAGAAACATCATTAACGTAAATTAAAAATAGGAGTGGGCCTAATACCGACCCTTGAGGGACCCCACTAGTCACTTTATACAAAGAAGAGGTTTGGCCATTTACGGCAACATAACAAGATCTATTGAGCAGATAGCTGTGCAAGAGATTCACAATCGACAAGTAAACGTCAAAGTTCGCAAGTTTAACCATAATCAGTGTGTGGCTGACTACGTCAAAAGCCTTGCTCAGGTCACAGTAGATTACGTCAACCTGTCCTCTCTGAGAAATAGGTGTGGAGATCTGCGTCATGAAACTAGCAAGATTTGTGGTAGTTGAGCGGCCAGCAAGAAAACCATGTTGATTTGGAATCAGTGAGTTTTTCACACTAAAAGACAATATTTTGTGAAGAGCCAGTTCGAAGATCTTTGATGTGGCACATAGTAGAGAAATCGGGCGATAATTAGAAACATCTGTCTTAGAGCCTGACTTAAATACTGGGAAAACACGAGCAGTTTTCCACATGCTAGGAAATGTGGAAGTGTCCAGGCAGTTATTAAATATCGTAGTCAGTACTGGGACAAATATAGTACCATATGCTTTTAGTATGGCGGAGGGGATGCCATCTGGGCCACATGATAAGGATGGTTTTAAGCGCTTAATGCATTCGCTGATAAGATTTTCATCCAGCGACAAAGCACTGGATGAGCTAACTGCCTTGGGCTGTTGTCTGATATCAGTGCTGGAGTCTGAGGCCTTATAAACGGATGAGAAATGTGTGGCAAAACAGTCAGCGACGGCATGCACTTCTACTCCATTTGAGTCTAGTAGTCTGAAGGACTCTCCGCTTTTGCTAGACCGTTTACGCACATACTTCCAAAACTCAGCCGGCCTGTCAGAGGCGCTTTTTTCTAAGAATTGAATGTACGAACTATGATCCCGTTTATATAGGCGTTTAGAGAGAGTTCGAAAAAAGCTGAACTCTTCCTTCCACTCGCTGGATGGAGAACATTTAGATTTCCTGTGTGCGTGATCTTTATGCTTCAGTGCACTGATAAGTTCAGATGAGAACCAGTGGGGATATTTACGTTGTTTAGGTGTATACTGGGGAATAAAATTAAGCATGCTGCTCAGTACAAGCTCCGTAAACCGATCAACCTGGTCATCAACGTTAGGTTTGTCAGTAACCTGTGACCACTCAACGGTGGACAAGTGATGATAGAGGCCCGTGTAATCACCTCGCTTGAACGCAAATCTTGGAGATTTGTTGACGTAACTGCTGTAGCTCGTTGTTTCGGCTGATGCAGATAATCTTACGTTAAGTGGTGGGTGGAATTTGTCCGGACGTACAAGAGAGATGTTGGAGCGGGAAACTTCAAGGGGTTGATCGTTTGACACACACAGGTCTAAGACGTTGCCACTGGAATTGACGACTGAATTATGTTGCACTAGGGAATTAAACGCCAGAAAGTCCAAGAGCTGCAGGCTGCACTTTTTCTCTGTGAAATGATTGTAATGAGAAAAGGTAAGCGTGCTCCAGTCAATGCCAGGTGCATTGAAATCCCCAAGAACAATAATTCTGTGCCCACTATGAGAAGATATCACAAGTTCAATAGAAGACATGACATCGTGAAACGAGGCAGGGGAAATGCTGGGCGGTAAATAGAAGCATCCAATCAACAATTTTTCACGGCGCTCAAGGTTGATTTCTAGCCAGATCGATTCTTCGATAGTTTCTAGGTCTTTCCGTCTAACGGATTTCAGTGAATTGTCAATGGCAATCAGCACGCCACCGCCTTTCTGTTTGGTTTCACTGAAATCTCGGTCACGGCGGAAGGTGGTGTAAGTCGGGGGAAAAAAGTCCGATGAGGGAATTTCAGTGCCGAGCCAGGTTTCAGAAATAGCGATAATAGGAAAACAAGACGAAAGAACATTAGAGAAAAACTCCAGTGTCTTGGTACGCAGACCCCGAGCATTTTGGTAGAATATGTCTACGTTACACGGCACTTTCGATTCCAGTCACTTGCTCAGAGGGATGAAGCATGTCATCGCGCAGCTCCCCACGAAATGGCTTGAAGAGGCATCCGAGGGGCCACATCGAAGGGTCATTCAGGCGTTGTAGCGTTTCCTCGTCAACTTCGATATAGAATGAAGAATATGACTGGAATCTTGTTTGAAGTCGCCGGCAGGAAATGGGAGACATATCGAATGAAGCAATATGTTTTTTGATGTCAGCAGCAGTGGTGTCCGGGCTCAGCTTCGTAGCAAAAATGGCCTTTGGCCGTTGTGGCCGTTGTGGCCGCTGAGCTACAGATATAGTGGATGTCTTCAATGCTCCAAACGAGGCGGGTTTCTTCTTTCTTACACCCTCAGTTACCGCTGCAGAAGAGGCTGTCGCAGGCATCACACTGACACGCTCGGACGTGTCTACGTCACATGGCGGCGAATTCGAAGATGAAAGAATTTTGGACAGAGGTTGTTCAGAGTACGCAGGTTGCTTGGAGGTCACAGATCGGCCAACGGTCACCTGCTCTGCAGGGATCACAGGTGCCTTCACTGACACGGCGGCCGTGCGGCGCGTCAGCTCCTCACGCAGGAAGCGGACCTCTGCACGAAGGGAGGCGACCACACGGGCTTGTTGTTCAACACCGCGGGAATGATCCTTGCGGAGGCGCTCGTTTTCTTCGCGTAGTTGGGATACCTCGTCGCTGAGGAACGAGATTCCCTCCAACGCGTCGAGGAGGAGGCGGCGCAGCCCGGCGAGGTCACCACCCGGAGGGGCACACGTGGAGAGGGAACCGGTTTGAGAGCAGCTGCAGGGCTCATCGCCGCACGCCGTCGAGTTGTCTTCGTTAGGCTTACCAGAAGAACTGCTCAGATCACATAAATTGCAGCAAAATTAGCGCGATCCAGACTTCAGAAGTTGCAGCTCTTCATCAGGCCAGGTTACACACTTCGCATGAACACGTTTAGAACAACTTTCACAGCGGAAAAACTGCTGCTTACCGAAAAACGGGCAGGAGCATAGCAAGCATGCATCCCGACTGGGAGCCATGGTGCTATTACTAATAATAATAATATAATAATAATAATAATAATAATAATAATAATAATAATAATAATAATAATAATAATAATAATAATAACAACAACAACAATAATAATAATAATAATAATAATAATCAATCAATCAATCAATCAATGATTTATTTAACGTGCCCAGGAACAACCGTAAGGTCTTTGTGCTGGCGCACGCAAAAAAAATACTATAAAAATAAACAATACAATACAGACAGTTTTCAGAAATAAAAAGAGCAAAAAGACGTAGACAAAGAGAAATGAACACAATAGGGGAGGAGTAAAATAAGACAACACGAGAAATATTGACGGGGCATAAAAAATTAGATTGCATATATACAACTATGTGGGAAGACTGAGAAGGGATGACTTTGTACATTGTGCCACACTATGTCAAAACAGTGCAAAGCTCGGATAAAAACAATGATTGTGGGCTATGAAAAACGTCAAGATCAAGAAAATTAACATTATAGAGACTTTGTATTCTGTGAACGGTAGAGTGTTGGAAGAAGCAGGCGGGTACATGAAACGGTCTGTTCTCTCTGGTTAACTTACGCGGAATTCGAAAATTTACACAATTGAGAAGTACAGGGCAGGATATGATACCGTGGACTGGCTTGTAGAGAAATAAGAGATCAGAGCGATTTCGTCGGCAGTGAAGTGATGGCAGTGATAATAATTCAGCAGTACTTGAACGAGATCCAGAGTCATTTTTAGCAAAGCGATGGTTATATATGCTGAGGAATTTTTTCTGGACTCGCTCAATGGCGTTGCTGCTGGAATTAGGAATGCCATTCCAGATCACAGATGCATACTCTAGTTGAGGAAGACATAGCGCGGTGTACAATTTTCGGAAGGGCACAGGAGAACGGAATTCTCTAGACATTCTGCAAACACAGCCTAGGGTGCGAAGACCCCGCAAAGCAACACGCTTAGCGTGAGCAGAAAAGTGTAAGGTGCTATCAAAAAGAACACCTAGATCATTGATCTCACATACCTTACACAACGACACAGAATTGACAGAATATAAAAATGGCACACTAGATGTTTTTCGAGTGAAACTCATTACCTTGGTTTTTGAAATATTTAGGGAGAGGTTATTGCTCCTGCACCATTCAGAAAAAGAACACAAATCAGATTGCAGCAAGCGACAATCGATAACTGAATGAATTTCCTTAAATATCTTTATGTCATTGGCATACAAAAGGAATGAAGAATTCCGAATGACAGAAGAAACATCATTAACATAAATTAAAAAGAGGAGTGGGCCCAGTACCGACCCTTGAGGAACCCCACTAGTAGCTTTATACAAAGAGGACGTTTGGCCATTAACGGCAACGTAACATAATCTATCAAGAAGATAGCTATGGAGGAGATTCACAATTGAAGAATCAACATCAAAGTGTGCAAGTTTATCCAGAAGCAGCGAATGGCTGACAACATCAAAAGCTTTGCTAAGGTCACAGTAAATAGCGTCAACCTGTCCTCTCTGCGAAATAGGCGTGGAGACTTGCATCATGAAACTGGCAAGATTAGTGACATTTGAGCGGCCAGCGAGAAACCCATGCTGATTCACAATCAATGAATTTTTTACGTCAAAAGACAATATTTTGTGAAGAGCAAGCTCAAAGATTTTGGATGCGGTACAAAGAAGGGAAATAGGGCGGTAGTTCGAGACGTCACTTTTACAGCCAGACTTAAACACTGGGAAAACACGAGCAGTTTTCCACATGCTAGGAAACGTTGAAGCATGCAGACACTTATTAAATATGGTAGTCAATACTGGGACAAGTATACTGCCATAGGCTTTTAGTATGGCAGAGGGGATGCCATCTGGGCCAGCTGAAAAGGATGGTTTCAAGCGCTTAATGCATTCTGAAATGGAATCTTCATCTAGCGACACAGCATCAGCTGTGCCAACTGCCATAACCTGTCGACCATTACTAGCTACAGAGGCTGGAGACTTGTAGACAGATGAAAAATGCATGGCAAAACAGTCAGCAACGGCTTGAACTTCTATAATTACGAAATTTATAGCGCGGAACTTCTACACAGGGGACAAAGGAACACGACGAGCACAAGCGCTAACTTCCAACTAACGTTTAATATCTGCGCTCGCAAATATATACAGTGAAAGAAAGAAAATAAAAGAAGAAACAGCTACAGCCACTCATCTGATTAGCACCACACGTGTTCGTTGCATTGCACTTTTACCAGCTGCCATCAAGATATCCCATTTCTCTTTGGGATAAGAGAAGGGATGGTGCGCTGACACACTCGTAATCACCGCAGTTCATTGCTGCGGCTTCTATTATTTCGCGCGTGCACCGGTCTTTGTCTCTAAACAACACTGCCGTATTGTCAAAGTACGGTATGCACCCACACTCCTGGCAGTGTTGCCCCAGGTGCCCTTGTCTTCCTTTTGCCACGTTGCCGCTGTGCTCCCTTAAACGGTTGTTGAGGCATCTTTCCGTCTGCCCGACGTATGTTCTGCCACACGACAGCGGTATCCTGTACACAACACCTGCGGCGCAGGCGACGTATCTGTGCTTGTGCTGTGTATTGCATTTCCTTTTTTCCCTTTTTACTGGTGAAGTCAGGTTGCATAAGTTCGTCAATTTCTGGGGGGCTGACATGACGACCCTGACGCCTGCATTTTCGCCAATCTTCTTGAGACGGTGTGACGTTGAGTGCAGATATGGAATTACAGCCACCTTCCTTTGATCTCGTTCCTCGTTTTTGTCCGTTTGATCCCGCTGACACGCCTTCTTCGTCTTGCGCAGAAGAACCTCAGCTACAGCTACGGTCAAGTGCTCTGGGTAGCCTGCTGCAGCCAAGCGCTGTATCTGACAGCCAAGGCTTTCACTGATACGGTGCAAGCAGGACTTCTTGAGTGCATTAAGCAGACACATCTGTGCGATTCCCCGTTTTACAAGTTTGGTGTGAGCAGACACGAACGGCAAAAGGGGTTTCCTGCTCCGTGGCTCGTAGATCCAGCACACATGGCGGGGGGAAAAAAGCAGCTTTAGGTCAAGGAATTTGAGCATGTTATTTTCAGGCATTTCGTGCGTGATTTGCAAAGGCTGGAGGCACCTTTCAAATGTCTTTATCATTTCTGCCACTTCATCATGAACATGTTCCACGTTACTGTTAATTATGACCAGAAAATCATCCACAAATCTGAAAATTTTTGCGACGCTGAATCCCGATAGCTCTTCATTTAGCTTCGTGTCAAGCGTGGCCAAATACAGGTCACTGAGCACTGGCGCTATGCATGACCCTATGCACACTCCGGCTTTCTGCAGGAACACTTGGCCATCCCATTCTACAAAAGTAGACGTCATGTAGAGGGACAATAAATCTAGAAACCGCTGCGGAGCCACATTACATTTTTCTTGAAAGGCCATTGCCCCGTACTCAAAAATCTTCTCATCCACGCATTTCAGAAGCTGGTCTTGAGGGAGAGTGTAATATAAGTCTTTAACATCCACTGAAAAGGCATAAAAGCCTTCCTTATCGTGTTCAGCCAGGAATTCGATGACTTGTTCTGAGTTTTTCGTTGCAAAGGGGTCGTTGATTTCGAGCAGGTTCAGACCATACTGTAGGAATCTCGCTACACACTTCTGCCACGTGTGTTTTTCCGAGACGATTACTCTGAAGGGCGTGTCCACTTTATGGGTTTTTGCGCTGAAAAACATTTCAAGACCCAGTCTACTGCTGCTATAAATTTCGTAATTATGGATTACCAACTAGCCCGAAGCAACGCCTTGTTGAACTTCTACTCCATTTGGGTCCAGTATCCTGAAGGACTCGCCACTTTTGCTCGACCGTTTGCGCACATACTTCCAAAACTCAGCCGGCCTGTCAGACGCGCTTTTTTCTAAAAATGAAATATATAGACTGTGATTCCGTTTATAAAGGCGTTTACAAAGAGTACGAAAACGACAGAATTCTTCAAATGAGTTGATGCAGAACGTTTATACTTCCTGTGTGCACGATCTTTATGTTTCAGTGCACTTATAAGTTCTGATGAGAACCAGGAGGGGTATTTACAATGATGAGGTGTATACTGGGGAATGAACTTGCGCATGCTGGTCAAGATAAGCTCCGTAAACTGATCGACTTGATCATCAACATTGGGTTTGTCAGTTACCAGTGACCAATCTGTGGTGGACAAGTCATGGTACAAGCCAACGTAGTCACCTCGCTTGAAGGCAAATCTGGGCGTTTTGTCGATTTTTCTGGGAAAGCTTGGTTTTTCTGGTGAAATACAGAGGGTTAGTTTGAGTGGTGGGTGAAATTTGAAAATAATAATAATAATAATAATAATAATAATATGTGGGGTTTTACGTGGTGAAATTATGGCATGAGGGAGGCCGTAGTGTAGGGCACCGCAAATTTCACCACTTGGGGTTCTTAAAAGGGAACTCCGGTACATTTTCGACCATATTGAGTTATTGCCGTTTTTAAAGTAGTATTGACAGTCATGTAACAGCAAGGCTTGTTCATTTTGCTGAGAGACTAGTCAATAATTTTAAATAAGCAATATACGATGAGTCGACACCGAAACAGGGAGCTCAGCTGCTCCGTGCTGGGTATGGGATGGCGTCACGAAGTGCGCTACACGCTGCCACGGCTCACCAGGGTGCAAACATAGCACACGCGCTTCTTCTATCACGCGAAAAGGAAGCTGGCGATGTCATCGGACGCGGAATCAATCTGTGCCAGCCCGTCTCAACTTACCAGTGATGAGTACAGCGATGATTGCAGCTACTATATGAGCGCGGGGGCGTCGCCTTTTGCTTTCTATCCACCTGCGCGTGAAGTAGCTCACTTGCCCCACATCGATATCCTCGTTGCTCGATATTGTGCGTGTTTACTGTAATACCCGATGTCATTGACGACTGAGACGCTATGCAGCTAACAAAGCCGAGCTTTGCTCGCGTCGTCACCGCCTTGTAGAAGAAGCGCGCGCTGCAACCGTCTGCTGGGCGAGGCGGGGTCGAAAAAGAGTAGGCACATTACTGCACATACACAGGGTGGCCCGCGTTAACAGGCGTGATTCCGGAACTGGCTACCAATTTTAAAACTCGTTTTCTAAAAAAACTAAATGACTTCCGGTTGTATAATTTGGCACATAGCATCAGGGTACCGAAGAGAACATATGTTTAAAGTTTAATTGAAATCGGTGAATATCGAAAAATCCCCGGAGTTCCCATTTAAAGCGCGCCTCTATTATTCCGCCTCTATCGCAATGCGACCGTCGTGGTCCAGGTAAAGCCCGAACCATATAGAGCGTTTTTGCCGGCGTTTCCTGGCGTTGCGTCCCTCGGCGTCGTCGCATCAACAACGTCAGAGAGGGCGCCAAACCTTGTGAAGAGCGTTAGCTCAGCGCATCGGCTCAGCGTCACACAGTGTGCCCAGAGGGAATGAACCTGACACCTCGTAAAGCAGTGTACACTTTCCGTCAATGGACCAACAAGATATATTCCTCATTATAGCTTTTATGTCTCATTAGCAGTTCTGTGGTGCAGAAAACTAGTCACAGTGACACAACGCCACCGAAAAGTCTATTTTTTTATTTGACTTATAGCGCCAGCTATTGGCAATAAGAAGAAGCACAAACATGTAATATATGGCCTCTGAGCTTGAAGCTGCCGTACATCTTTGAGGCCACGTATTCGGCCAATACACTCATTCCTGCTAAGCCTACCGATGAACTTGAGTACGGCACTCGGAAAGACTTCAAAGATATCACGATCGCTTTGCTGTCGAAGCTTCTAGGGAACAAGCTAAGTCAAATACAAGCATCAGTCTAGCACATAAGGGCCACACAGTGCAGGGCGACGACTTATTAGATCCGAGGCGGGCGGCAGCCATTTTCGCAGCAGCGACGACGCCGTTACGGAGCGGAAGTCGCTGCCAGCCGCACGCTGATTGGTTCTGCGTCCATCGAACGGCTTCCGGCGTCGACGCTGCCGCTCGTGATGTCTGGACCGTCCAGAGGTGGACGTTTCAGCCACCGCCACCGGTAGCGTCGACGTCGAGGGACGCCGGCGTACGAAACGCCGGGAAAACGCCGGCAAAAACGCTCTATATGGTTCGGCCTTAAAACCCTCGATCTGCGGGTCAGCAGCCGATCACTGTAACCACTGTACCAGTGTGGCGGTTACCACCAAAAATGATCCCGAAAGACTAACTCCACAACTATGCTGGACTGGGCTGGTTGATACATTACTGCAACGGGCACGCCATGTCTGTCATTCTTACTTCGCGTCTCGTCTGAAGCACTGTTCGATGCTTCACCACTCTTCCCAATAATGAACTTTGACTCTTCCAAATAATGAACCTTCACCACTCTTCCCAATAATGAAAGCTAGCGATTGCCGGTGGTATGCACAAAGTATGCCATAGATCAATACTTTGAAAAGTCAAAAAGTATATGTTCACAAAACCAGTTGTACAAGAAAAATATATGTGTATTTACAGTTTATCCAGATCAAAAGTAAAGGGATCCGGCACGCTATAGTTTTGCTCTTTAGCTGTCAATGAGAGAGTTGAAAGCGAAGCAGGCGCAAATGACGCAAAAAAGAAAAAGAAAAAAAAGAAAGAAGCGCGCCTACAACAAGGCGATCATAGACGCATACGTGTGACACGAATATTCGTTTCCATCTTTTATTTTGGCTTAGGTCGGCCATGAATACAGCGTAAATTTCCGTTATTATTTATTATTTAAGGTACATGTTCGCAAAACCAGTTTTACAAGAATATTATATTTCAATCCACAATGTCAACAAGTTCGCCGGTTTACGTACACCTCGCGATCGTTTTAATAAAGTTACCAGCGAAATAGCTTTTCCTATCGTGTCAGGAGGAACTCTTAAAGCACAGACAGAACATCGCTGCTTTCGCGGTAATCAAACCTTCAATAATATAGAAACTTGAGCGAGTTGGTACATCTTCATCATGCGTAAAGTGCAGCACGCCGGGAAACGACGAACGAAAGAGAAGAAGCAAGCAGTCCTGTTTGCTCCTCCTCTTTCGTCCGTCGTTTCGCGTGCGCGCTGCACTTTACGCATGATTCATTCAAACCTTCGCCGTTTCCCGCTGACCGAACCTCGTTTACTTGGAGTTTTTCTTGCGCAGCGAGCCAACGAACGGCAACCGGAAGCAGCGTATAAAGAACACGCAGGCCGAGTCTCGTATTCGCAAAAATCTCGGAGGCCATACTTTACGTTTTTGTTGAATCCCACGGGATGGCGTTGCAAATAACTATGCTCATTGTGAATTTTTTTCTATTTTACTTCTCATTTTGCGTTACTTTTTGTAGCAATACGTAGCAACTGAAGCTAGTTTTAAGAAAGAAAGGAAAACCAATACAGCTGTAAAGGTAGACACTACGAATAAAAACCCACCTTCTGCAGCTGCGATTCGAACCCGGGCCTTTTAAGTGGGAAGCCGGCATTCTACCCCTGCACCACTTTCGTGGAGCCGCGCGCAACTCTTTAAACGACGACACATTGTAGACTACCGATCGCTGCGCTAGAAGCGGATTGACCCTGTTTGAGCTTCACTTTTTGAAGCTCGTTCCGGGCACTCCCCTGTTCTAGTACACTCTAGTACGGTCGAGCAATCGAAGCGCAACACGCCTCAATAAAGAGAATTTGTGCAGTATAAGCTTTTCGCTTGCCATGAAGCTTAAATGTGGCAGCGTGCTTTCATTAAATAGGCAATTAAATGAAAGCTGAAGTTGCCTTAGAATTCGGTAAATCTTCCTGGTGAACATGGACCGACATTATTGTCGATGACGTTGCAATTTCTTTCTGCGGTTGTTCCAGCAAGAGCTTCAGAACAAACAACAGAAAAGCTTGTCTAGCTCTACCAGCGCGAGCGCGCCGAAAGAATGGGCGTGAAAACGAACCCACCGGAACTACGTCCTCTTCAGTTCCGTTGGTGAAGCCGCGCTGCATTCCGGCGGAAGGTTATCGCCGCTCACTGATCCCAACTGGCTGCTCGAGACCTGTTTACATACCGCAGGCTCAAGTAATACCATTTAGGTTACACGGACGCGCTAACCTCAGTTACGACAAGCATCAGTACACTGGAGTAAACTACAGTTCGCGCCAACTGCAATTGGCCGTGTTATATGGGAAAAGTCCTTAGTTTCCAGCTGTGAAACAGGTCAGGTGACACTCAGTTTGACGAATAAAAATATAAACGTTTAGCTGGTTTCTATGAGTATACTGGCAAATTCAGCGCAATTTATTTAAAATAAATCATTTCTGCTTGCACTTCCAGACCCGAGTGTATTCCATCAAGTGGTTTGACAATATTTGGCATAAGTAAGGGCTAGTCTCCCCTGGGTCTGTATGGACGAAGTCTTGTTGCGGTCGGTGTGAAAGTCAAGACAATACGTTGCTTGATACGAATGGTATCGCCATGTTTGGTGCCTGGTTTGCATTGATGGACTGTTTCGCGTGTCAGTGTCTCTGTTGTTGACAAAGGTCACTTGACTCGCTTTTAGGAAGACGTTTCGGCCTCCGTTGGAGCCACGCTGCCTTCAGCCGCCGACATCGGTGCCGCTATTTGTTAGCTTTCATAACTAAATTGGTCATCCTCAGTTTGGAGCAACCACGTTAGTTGGATAAGTGCAGTTAGACTTTCCGTCTAACTGGATGTAACTACGCTTTAGGGGAACTAACCTTTGTGGCAGCTGAGGTTAGCATGCCCGTGTAACTACGGTATTACACCGTAGTTACACGGGCACGGATCTGAACAGTTGGCCCTATGTTTTGTAGAGTGGGCCTCAATACTCTCCACGAACGCTGCCCGTTTGACTCACCTACGGTATAATACCGTGTAACTACGGTATTACACCGTAGTTACACGCGTTGGGGGGGAGGGGGACGCTTTGACCAGAGTCACTGGAAAATTTCAGAGTACCGCGAAGGTAGGCTGCACGCGGGCAACATTGGGCGGCGGCGGCCATTTCCCTTCCAGACCGTCCGGCGCGTTGTTAGCGTGTGTTGAGAAGCGACCGATCTTTTCGCCTCGATGCCGTGTTACGCTCGACGTAACTGCAATATGTGTGTGTGTGTTTGTTCAACAGGATATCATAAGTGATTTCGAGTCATCGACAGTTATGAATCGACTGCGAGGTAAGCGGTGTAACTAGTGAAACGTGCGGCGAATATTGCCATGAACTTGCGAACTCTCTTCGTGGCTTCATCGGTGTCTTTTTGTGTCACGGCCGGATGTGTTCGCTAGGCCCGGAGCTGTAAACATAGTTGCATTAGCGTAATGACTTCGTGCGAGATGCCATTTAGTTCGACACTTGGTAAATCTTGACTGTTTGGGCTAGCTTTGCCGTCGGTGTTCAGGCTCAATTCATAGCGCACTCGAGAACATTATCGAACAACATCGAGAACATTCAACACTGCGTCCTTCGACTGATCGCTGACGCATACCTTGCTTGCGCACCATGCTAGCTGTTCAGGTGGGTGTAATGTGTAATAGAAGTGGTGTGTGCACGGTAAGTGGAAGTTCTGCGTGAAGTATTTATGTCTCGGTTCGGAACGCCAGCAGCCGAACGCACGGGTGAATCGGCGTGTGGTAGGTAAGGTGTATCTTATTTTGCGAATACGTTGTCATTTCCTAACAGATACGTAGAAAATAGGCCATCAAAAATGATTGGCATCGCTACCTAATTGTTTTGTTTCCTAATTTTTGTCTCCATAATATTCCCAACGTTGCAGTGCATTTGCAAATATTTTGTTGTGTTCAGCAAACAGTTTTCGTTTTTTTTTTTTTTTTTGGGGGGGGGGGGGCGTTGCCAGCGCGTAAACAGCTGGGGTTCGGTTTCTGCACTGTTTTTAACTTCAACGTTTTTGTATAATGTATTCTTATTAAAACTTCCTCGGCACAGCGCTTTATGTTCTTTTGATCAGAAATAGCACATCCCGAAAATTTTTAACGTGCATGTTACTGCAGCACAGTATGTGTATATACCTAAGGGCCGCATGAAATGAGATTCCCTCAATGCGTGCGATCAGCCGATTTCATTTTCTGTGACCATTTCTCACCCACTAAACATTATTCTAAGGGTACGCTCGGCGCAGTGCAGCATTAGGAACTTTTTTTCCAAAAAATAAAAAATACGCTTAACAACATTGCCCTATACCACGAAGTTTACCAATAGAGTTCCGCGCTTCTGTTTTGCGCAATGGCAAATGATCATGTTACAATTACCTTCAAGGTATACAGTGAACACTTATTATTTTATTAAATCTTCGACTTCGCTCTCGTGCGTGACACGCTTTAAACTCGGACTGCGTGCACAATCTGTCCAACAGATCGACATATGAACAGGCGAGCACGTAGAAAAGTATTTAGTGTGTAGTTTTCAATATCGCTGAACATAGCGAACCTAAAAGTGAAGTATGAGAGCTTTTCCAGCAAAGTTTGTGTAGTTCACTGCAGAAATGAGTGTTCTTCGAGAGGGGCGAATTCATTCCGTGGTGAGTTATGCAGCCACGTAGACCGACGCTCTTTGATATTAATGTTTCCCACACGGAATGCAAAAAAAAAAATCACACCATCTCTCGCTAAAGGGGACCATGAGGCGATGCGAAGCAGCGTTTCTGCATGTAGAGCCGGTGTTTCAGAGGGGGAGTGGAGAGGGGTGGGGAAAGAGGCCATGGGGAGAGGGGAAGTGGAGAATGGGAGGGGAGAGAGTGAAAGGGGAGAGGGCTTGCGCATGCGCATTAGGGTGGTCACGCCGCACACCACCACCACCGCATTGAACTCCGCTATAAGATGCTTCACATCTAATATACGAGCTTCCCGAGGTAACTCACCAGCAACGTTCCGTTGCTGGTGAGCTACTCTCTGGCATCTGCATGACGCGTTAAGAAAAGACGAAAACGACCAAGTAATTCTAGGAACCATGGTACTGTTAATTGTCCGGCCACACTCTGCACTCAACGCGCCTGCAACCAAACGCTTGGAAGGGACATGGTGGCGAGAGGTCACGTGATGCGAGTAAGCCAATCGCGTCGGCGGCGGTGGGCGGAAAACAGATGCGATACTCTGAAATTTTGGTAGTCAGTCTAGCTTCAACAGTGCTGCTGCTGCGGAAGGCGCAGCATACCGAATACGACTTGACCGCGTTCACACAGAGCCTGATGACAGCCGGCTGTCACTGTTTTCTCCGAAGAAATGCTATTTGCTTTCACTTTTGAGAACTATCCTATCAGTATCGAATTGATAACGTCACACACTGTGATTACACATTCCAATCCCGTTTTTTAAAAAGTGCCTCAGCTTCTCTTTAATAAGCGAAATGTCGCGGTTATCCCGCCATCCTATGTCAGCAAGGCCAACTTTATCAGCCAAGTTATTTAAGCTCCTCGCCGTAATTTGTCTACAGCAGACCGAAGTGACCGTCATGAATCTCTCTGCATCCTCTTCATCATTGTCTTCTGCTCCGCTCCCAGAACAGGTACGTCGATTCGTGCCGCCTATAAAAACCTGATGGGAGAAGAACAAGCGCAGCTAGAGAGAAAGGAAAAAGGAAACATGGTTCATCCCTCCGTCATAGGAATCCGTATAACACGAAAGTGAAACGTGTCTTTACAGAAGCAGTTGAATGTTTAGCGTACGTATGTAAGAGAGATTGCGCAATGTCTATTGGTGTTTGGCAGCAGTAGCACCGTTTAACGTGGACGCACCCACCTTGGCTCTTGGTGGCACACTGTCATTCGGACGACTAACGTTCATGATCAATGATTAAACAAACCCTTGTGGTAGCTAGTAGTTAACGGTGAGAGCGTAATCGAAGAAAGCGGTGTGACCACTGACCTCCATTAAAAAGGCTGGACGGCGCATCCCCGCTCTGCGAGGCGGGCGCTTGTGAAGCCACCGGAAGGTCCCCTGTTTGTCCCGGAAGCTGGCGTCTTCTGTCCGTCTGAGTCGCGCAATTCAAATATTCTCGGGTTGCAGCTGTTGTTATGACCGTTTTTTTTTTATTGTTTCAAACTCTGCGATTACGCCTCACTTTAGACGCCGACGAACGCTACACGAAAGATGACAGACGCCGTGCCGACACCGTCCGAATACGGCGGAGTGCTGCAACGTACAAAACGCGTAAAAAGTAATGCAACTTTGAGGTACTTACGCGTGAAATGTCTTCCCTGACGAATTTTCCGGTCGATTCGTACAGTTTACTGCGCTACAGGCATGTATTTCTTTAAAAAAGAAGAGAAAAGCTCTCTTCCGGGACAAAACCGGCGGTTTCCGGTGGCTTCACGCCCGCGTGCTCGATGCGCCATCCAGCTCCTCCTAGTGGAGATCAGTGGGTGTGACAGCCAAAGAGCGTCGCTGATTAGACGCAGAATTTGGGATAAAGTAGCCATCCCGCGGCATATTAAACAGTTATTGAAAACCACAGCCGGACTAGAGGGAAACGCATTGCGCGTCGTGTCATCCCTGTTTTCGGGGCGAGTGTAAGCGGGGAACGCAGTGTTACAACCAGGCGAGGCAGCCACGCGTCGCAGAGCCATTTTTGCATATTGTAAAAAATCAGCGCAAACAAGAAGGACCACTAGAACAGAAGGACACAGTCCGAGCGCTATCTAAAAACTGAAGTTTAATGAAACAAAAATGAACACGACGAAAACCAACACGTGCGTGCGCAGAAAATTTAGGTGACCTCAAAGAAACGGTTGAGCCAGGGGGATGAAACTTCGCGGTTTTTCTGTCCCGTGACCGCAGCGACCCTAATGTTTGGGGGCTGTACTACCACGGCCGCCACATAAAAAAAAACAGGTACGGCCTGCTGCGTGGCGCCGAAACGGTGTCTGGGGCCTAGTTCTTCTTGCGCCCGCTCTGGCGCCACCACGTCGGTACAGCTGTCCACGGAGAAGCACCTCGACAGTCGCGTTTGTACGCGCGACACTTACTCCAATCAGACCGTATAAAACGCGTTTTATAGTTGCACATTACACGTGGAATATTGAAGTCGTTATTAGAAGTGCTGATTACCGCACATATGCGAACAGTTTGCCCTAGGAGTACCAATGTTTTGTAGAGTGGGCCTCCATACTCTCCATGAATGCTGCGCATTTGACTCACCTGAAATGAAAAGTGTCACTGAATCACTGGTGTCACTGAATCACCGGTCACCGGGCAGAATCCAAGGGCTGACTTATCGGCCCACCAAAACGCACCACATTAAGCGCGCACAGTTTAAATGTAGGTCCTTTTAGTGCGCCAACGAATGCCGGTTGTGGTCCGAAGATCGAGTTAGAGCCAAGAGTTGATAACAGAAACAAAATGTATTCTCAGATAAGCTAATACAAGCATCACGCAAACATCCACACTCGGCAGGTATCAATTACAACTCACAGCATCACATAGATGGTGTTTAAAACAACGGGAACAAACTGACCGTGCTACAAATGCACTCTCATCCATTCGAAACTATCCAAGAACACTTAAGGCCTTCAATATATTCACCAAACGTGTGCAGCCCACAATTCTTCGAACGTTTCTCGAATGCTTCTCTTCCAGGAAACACTCAAACGAACTCCAGTTCTTCTCACCGTCATCTGGGAACATTCAAAAGAGTGCTCCCACGTCGTCATCACTCTATTCTCCAAGATCAACTGACCGCACCACACGACTCACTCGAACAACATAACTCTTCGACGACTTCACCATCCTGTCCTACCCTCCGTCGGCTCTCGTTTGGATCCTTCCCGTTTTTGCGAACATTCTAAGTGATTGGTAGTGGTTTGAAGGGGAAAGGCGCCTAATTTCCGCAGCCCGGTCGGGAGCACGGCGCAGCGCCTCAAGTAAATGATTGTTGGGCGCGTAGCACGTAGCACAGCGACAGCTAGGGGAAAGGGTTCGTCTCACCGGTTCGTCTGCGGAAACGGTCGGTTCCATTCGATTTCTTGAATTCTCTCGATCTGCGCGGGCGTTAGGCGGTCGCGACGGCGTCTTCGATGGAGAGGGTGAGGGCACGCCCTGGGCACCTTTTGATGCTTGTTTTGTTTCTTGTTTTTCTGTTGCGCGCGCCCGTTGGAGGGAACAATCGGGCGGTGACTTGATGCTGTTGTCAGGATGCGGTGGCGCGCGCCTGTTTTAGCGCTCGTTTGTGACAAAAAGAAGTGCTCTGTTACAAATATTACGCTTCCCGACACTGTAGATTGCATGGGAATACGTGGTACTTCACAGTAGCGTCTTTTCACACGTTCGAGTTGCACAGCGGCACACAACAGCTTCGCGTCATCGCACCGTTAGAAAAAACCGTCTGCCACACACGCGCGCACCAAAAACCCGTACTCAGGCGCAGGAAACATGAGGCAAGCTGCTCACACGCGCGGTCACACACAAGAAAGACACGAGAAAGCGCACTAAAAAGCACACGGACATGCATAAATCCTGAGGCGACCACATAGTAACACGAACCGGCGTCTGCCTTGAGTATCGTACTAGTGGCGCCCTCACCCAAAACAGCTGCCGCTCAACCGACCCGCGCTCGCCCATTGACGGCGACGCGACGCAGCAGGCCGCACCTGCTTTTTTATGTTGCGGCCGCGGTACTACCTACGAGCATAAATGAACGTTGTTGTTCCATTTTATATGTATTACCAGGTTGCTTATTAACTCCGGAGTTTTTAATACGCTAGTGAACCTAAAGGTTGCAGTTCGAGACTGAAAATACGAGCGTCACCCGTGGTGGAAAACGGGAACTGCGCCGTCCTATCTCTCACGGCCAAAAAGGGGCGTTTCTTGCCGCGCGCCCATGTATGCTACGGCCTACGGTGTCCCAAAGGCCGCTTTTACCGCCGTTAAGTTTGTTTCAGTGAAACTGGCGAAACCCTTGGAAGCTCCAGCGAAACAGACGCATGAATGGATTCGCGCCGTCATCACAAATCGTACTGTGCTGAGTGGGGTCAAATCCTTCACGCCACACCGGCATTAAATTCTTTCGTATCCCGGGGTACGCAATGTACGATCTGCATGCCGCTTGTTTTGTTTTTCTACGCTTGCACGCCATATCAGGATGCGGCTGCAACAGTAGCGTAAAATATTCATGTTGTGTTTTAGTTTATGAATGATACGTTTGGGCAATAAAACATTCAAACAAACTCTGCTCTTTATTCTTCTCTAATTTATGTGTACACCTAAACAAAAACGAAGTCTTAGAATAAGTGGTGCAAAAATAGGTGGATGGGCAAACTTGCATTAATGAGAACGCAACGATTGCCGTTTCGATCATGTGGCGGGTTGCGCAACAGGAAGAAGGTCATGCGCTCGCCACCTGAATACCTTCCACTCGCTCAATTTGGCTTGCTGGTGCATCCCAATTGAATTTTGCGCTAAATCGCCCCTTTACCCTCCCCCACCCCGCCACTCAGTCCTGATCAAGATGGCGGCCCGCAGTGCGTGCCTGCAATGCGCCGCCATGTTTTAGTACCGTCCCCAAACACCAGGTGTTCGTCCGGCGCTGCGGGCGAATATCGCGTTCCATGGATGGTATAGGAAGTGTCAATCCCCTGGTTGAGCTTGCGTTCCTAGCAATCATGCTGTAAGAATATTCAGGTGTTGACACTGCGCGCGCCTAAGCGGCCAAAGTATGTTCGGTCATGGGTCCGTTGAGCGTAGCGCCATCTAATGGCTTGAGGCGGAGAGCGCGCGTGACTAGCCGAACCGCGGTGGTGCCGCGTGAGCGCCGCCTCGCCCGCCATGCCCTCTCCTGTTACTCTCTCGATTTCGCCGCAAAGCCGCTTGGCGCCAAGCAGACGATGCTCTCCGTCGCACGCGCGCTGACCTTTCGCTCTTTTTCGGTCTTCTGCTAAAAAGAATCACGAACGTTGATCGAAGTTCTTTCTACGGCAGTAACGAAAATAACAATGAAATAAAATGTCAATAGGACTGTTACCTGAGATTGCAATAATTTGCACCCCAGTCAACTTGCAGACTAGCAGGAAAAAGAAGTATTATCCAGAAAATAAATTCAGGCAGTCATGGTCGGGCCCTCAGTCCATAGCTACGCTAGCAGTCGTTTTACAGTGAAAGCTGTTATGAGATCACTTCAGCGGCCGTTTTTGGCGCCGTAGTTGTCCGCCGCCGCCGCCGCCGGTGTCCGTAACCAGTATCGCTCGAAATAAGAAAAAAAAAACGAAATAGGAAAATTCTCGAATAGGCAGCGCACAAAGGCAACGAACATGTACACAAAAAAAGACGCAAACACAAGCGCTGTTTTGTGTACGTGTTCGTTGCCTTTCTGCGCTGCCTATTCGAGAATCATGGCTCACCAACTAGCCCATCAGTACATTTTAAGGAAACAGGAAAAAAGTCCCAGGATGGAACGAGCTTCGAACCTGGGCCCTCTGCGTGGGAGCCCAGTATTCAACCTCTGAGCCATGCCGGTGCTTGAAACTGCTTTGCAGAAAGGTCCTATACAGGCTTCATGTCGGGAAGGAACCACATTAACATTTACAATATAGCGTGGTAGAAGAGTAAAATAAGCACCAACCGTCGCACAACGCGAATTCTGTAACCAGGCGTCACACAATGCGAATTGCGCAACGAGTAGGTTGTTGAATGTTTCCAACTCATTACATAGGGCTCCGCCATATTTCTTCATCGTCATCAGGCACAACATCAACAAAGCGCATAATGTCTTACATGCGTTTAGCAGGTACCACGGATCTCCGTAGAATGACGAAAAATGGCATAGTGCCTGCTTCCCTACTTCTCAAAAATTATATTGATTTATAGCGTAGTGGGTTCCTCGCAAGTGCATTTGTATTGGTTGCCAAGGAAGCCCATAAGCGCATGATCCATTTCCTCGGGGTCTCAATAAAGTGCTTCGCCCGCCCCCCCTCTCCCACGTCAACGTATGTTATACAGCATGGTGGGAGAGGGAAATAACGACCGGGTGTCACCCAATGCAAATACATAAATGGTGGACCGTTTAAAGCTTCCCACCCATTACAAAGGGCTGAGCCATAATTCTTCATCGTCATCAGTTGTCGTGTCAACAAAGTGCACATAATGCCTTACAGAGGTGTAGCTGGTGCCTCGCTTCTCCGCAGAATGACGAATAATGGCTTAGTAGGTGATTCCCAACTTCACAAATATTGTGATTTATGGCGTAGTGGGTATCTTGCTGGTGTACTTGTATTAGTAGCCCCAAGAGAGCTTACAACAGGCTCTAGAACGCCGCTCCTCCAGCTTTCGCTGTGACTGTGCTGCGCTTTCCGCGCAGGCCTGGCGTTTTTTTTATTTTTGCGCATAAGACGCACCTTTTGCCCATAAAGTGACATCGCCCCATGAAGAGCTGCCCCTACCTTTCAGATTATTCAGCCCACATGCTAGCTTTATGAGACCTACATTAAAGAGTATTGCTCCCTGTGGGGTGCCTCTATTTTGGCAGTCGAAAGTTTCAGACGCAACCGAGTCTGTTCCACTGCTATTTCGGTAGGACGGTGCTTTGAAGAGAGGCACACGCTCCGCGCAAGTCCGATAGGCAGAACGGCAGTTCGCTACGTCCTACCCACTGCAAACACCTCTCAGCGGTCCGTTGCCACCTTTTTCGATACAAGAGCATAAAACTACCGTGCATAAAACACACAGGAACAAAAATGCCTGGCTTCAAAATAGCGCGGCTGTACATGCCAGGAAAAGGCACATTATCAGCAGCATGCGCCATGGCCGTAACTTGGGGTTCTGACACCCCCGAAATTTTTTTCATTCTTTAACTCTCCGGGTGACACTGAAATACTTTCACGCCTTCACAGCGACCACCAGTTGGCAAAGTTAGCCGTTCTACACACAAACACGCCCCGAAAAAAATTCCTGTGTACGGCCCTGGCATGCGCGTTGCTATGGCGACGATTGCCCCGCTTTTCGTAGCGCCATCCAAGAAGGCGCCGATGAAACTGCAAGTCAACTGATAGGAACCCGAACATAATATGGCCGCGCGTGGATTCATACCGAGGAATTCGGGACATCGCTTCTAGTCCACCGTTTTTCACACCACGTGGCGCACGGACCTTCAACGTTCAAAATTCGCGCGATGACGCTTGCCGTAATCGCGCGGATTGAGAAAACCACAATACATAAAAAAAGCACGACAACGATATACAACCAGCGAGCGCGAACCCCAGTCGCCGAGTGATAACCGCAACTCATGCCACGGTGTTAGAAGTATAGGTGTACCGACGGCGCCTCCGGAAGCGGCGAACTTTTGTCCGCGGTTTGTGGCGTCTTGTTCACAGGGCCCTAGATGGCGCTACACTACTGGTGGCTCAAGAGCGGTATCAGGCGTGGTCGCTTCGGAGCCGCGACCGCCCCTCGAAATGAATAAAAAAACTGTGCGTTCGCGCTATAACGAGCGCAAAAATAAATAAATAAATAATAGCTTCGAATAAATCGAAATTTGGACGATACAGCCGCTACCTGTTGAATATGTTGAATTTGCCACCGCGAAGGTTGGCGGTGGCAAATTCAACATATGCTTTCCTCATTCGGACAATTAAAGATATGACAGTGACGTCACGCTGAAATATGACAAAAATTAGTTCTATTTGTAGAAGTATAGTTTAGATAGTTAGAAAAAATACCGCATTAGCCGTAGTATTACAACAGAAAATGCACAGTGTCTTTGCTGTCGCGAACATTCGAAGTAATTTGCGGTCGTTGATCGCGGATAAAAAAATGTGTCACGAATACCACTGTTTAGCTGGTCGTGCATAAAATACTGAATTTTAGCGAATGCCAGCAGCTAAGTTTGAGGCACCGACGAAGGATATGAAAAAGCATCCTGGTTTGGCACTGCGAGAAGGGGAGACATTATGAATGGTGGATATATGTTTCCGATTCTTCTCTGTTGCCAACTGAGGAATATATTTCATTGTTTATGTCTCGCATAGTCACCCGAAGACAGCGTTACTACTTCGTCTTTCAAGGAACACGTCGATCGCGGTGTGCGGAGTCTTTACGAGCGTAGCCTGTCAACCGCGATGGTACACCGATTACGGTACTCGGCTGCTGACCGAAGTTCCCTAGTTCGATCCCAGCCGCGGCGGTCGCATTTTGATGGAGGCGGCGTGCTAGAGACCCGTGTACTCTACGATGTCAGTGCATGTTAAATAACACCACATTGCCGAAATTTGTGGAGCTCTGCTACGGCGTCTCTCATAATCATAACGTGGTTTCAGCACGTAAAACCCCATATATTCTCATTGTTAACAAGCGTAGCTTTCGCACAGAGAGAGAAAGACTGCAAACGCACGTAGGTGTGAAAAAAAAAACGGGCCAACTCACGGCGTGGATGAACTCAAGACGATGAACTCAAAACGAACTCAATACTTCGTCGGCACGGCGTCATTAGCCAGAGCCGCCTTTCGTGATGTGCTCACAAGAACGTGCCCATTGTACACTGCTTCCCACGTCTTCGTTATGTACCTCGGCTTGAAGTGCTTCTCGCACACGTAATCAGTCGACTGCAGCACGCGGTCCTTGCGCGGAATCGCATGGCGCCAAACATTCAGGCGTTCCGCATCTCAGGGTGCAGAAAAATCGACTTTTCAGTGCAGGTCTTGTACACAGAGTTGCACCGCGGCACAAAACACTTTTTGCCCATTTCACGGCTTTCTCACTCGAATAGCATGACCTGCCATCGCACAACAAGAATTAAACGAGGAAGCAATGTGGCCACAACTGCTTCGTCACCGTGGCTTGGTCGGAAGAGAGGCCGGCGCGCGCCGCTGTGAGCCTCTTGACTGCTCCTGCCACCTCGCGGCGTGACGGCGCGGAGGAACCGAAGTTCGACGCAGCGAGCGCACGGCGCCGGTGCTGCGTCGTTCCACCTGTACTTCTAACACCGTGACTCATGCGACGAGCGTCCGGTTGCGCGGCTCGACTGTGAGTCAGCAGTTCTGTTGCACTGAAAGGTTGCACACATACAAGGCGTTTGGCTGTGCTTGATAACTACGAACTCTCGAATGAGCGTGCTGCCCTTCTTCTCATCCCCTGCCTCTTCAATATACTATTTCGTCCGATGATATTGTTGGCTCGGACGGCTTTCTTAAAAGAAAGCAAGAACGCGCCCGTTAGCGCTGCTGTTTTTGTAATATGAAAAAAGAACTAACTTCCAGAAAATAATGCAAGCTTGGGAGGCGGTGTTGACGATCGCGGGTTTCCGAATGTGCAGCGTCTTGATGTCCCTAATTTTTGTTGGCCTCAATTTATAAAATCAATATTTTGCGCTAATATGTGAAGACGCCTGGCCGTGTTATATTCGCTGCCACAGACATTTTTCTGTAAAGGTCAATAAGCAGCAGAAGTAAAGGAAGAATACCTTTGCAAGCAGAATATTGTTCGATGATCTTCTTAAAAAGGATGGCTTTAATAAAGTCGTTTGTTTTTACAGCGCGCTTTTAGTTTCTAAATACCATAACTATACGTCGGAAAGTGCATTGACTTACGCATGACATGCTACACAGGCCTCGTTTTCCTCTCTGCGAAGTTTTGGTGAAAGAGTAATGAAACAGATTAGATTCATATAAAGTATCGAGAAACCCGCCTTTTTGTTTGACTGCCTATGCTGACCAGCACAATCGTAGGAGGTAGCGGCTTGAAACCCGGCTCTTGCGGCCAGCTTTATTTGGGACAGAATAGCGCGTTTCTATTTTTATATGGTAAAGTTAGCTAAAGGCCCCTCGTCAGGACCCGTTTAATATATTGATTAGGAGCTAAAATATTTCATTTATGTGGGCAAGGGACCTCGAAAAGCCGTTTTAGTTTTATTCTCTGTCTCTTGGGTTTTTTTACCGTAAGACAACGTAGCACCTCACCGGGCGATGTTTGGGGCAAGCTGAGCAACCTTTCCCGAATGTCTTTTTTTGGTCAATAAGTTCGCTGTTCACTATTGCAAGAGTAGGAAGGCATTGAACTGCCCTGTTACCGTGCCGCCAGAAGGTAAACATTGCTCTCAATGCAGGCCTTGTCCGCCGCGGTGGAGCAGTTATTATGGTGCTCGGCTGCTACCCGAAGGTCGCGGGTTCGATCTCGGCCGCGGCCGTCGCATTTCGATGGAGGCGAAATGCTACATGCCCGTGTACTGTGCGATATCAGTGCACGTTAAAGAACACCAGATGGTCGAAATTTCCGGAGCCCTCTACTAAGGCGTCTCTCATAATCATATCGGGGTTTTTGGATGTAAAACCCCAGATATTATTATTAACGCTGGCCTTACCTTTGCCAAAGCGATGAAGGGAAAGAACTCTGCAAGCGGAGTTCTTTCCCTGCTTTGCCTTACGTATCCTAGGCAATGTGCCCTGCTGTAGATGCGAAGTATCTTATGGCGGAGTTCAATCCGGTGGTGGTGGTGTGCGGCGTGACCACCCGTACTGCGCATGCGCATACGCTCTCCACTCGCCCTCACCCCTACCACTCTCCCCTCCCCCTCTCCACTTTCCCTCATGTCTAGCATGTTTAGCCCGCGTTTCAGAGGAAGAGTGGAAAGGGGAAGGGGAGAGGTGAAGTGGAGAGGGTAATGGGAGATGGTGGGAGAGGGGAAGTGGGGAGCGGTAGGGGAGAGGTTGAGTGGAGAGGGGAAATGGGAGAGGGTAGATGACAGAAGTAATTGTGAGGGGGAGTGGAGAGGAGGTGTGTGGAGAGGGTATGCACATGCGCAGTAAGGGTGGTCACGCCGCACACCACCACCGGATTGAGCTCCGCCTTAAGATACTTCATGATGAATGCAAATAGCGCGAAAAAACGTAAGACTAGACGAAGAAGGCTACACCATATGCGCTTGTGGTGTAGCCTTCTTCGTCTAGTCTTACGTTTTTTCGCGCTATTTGCATTCATCATGAATTACCAACTCGCCCAACAATCAATCCTTTTAAGATACTTCGCAGCTAATATCTGCGCGCGCCATGGCTACGACGTCACCCCTCTCGAATGCGCAGAGCGGCAGCGGCGAGTCACGCGCGCATGCGCAGTACGGCTCATGATGACCTGCTCTGGCTAGGCAAGTGTAGCTAACGCTACAAAAAACACTTGCCTGTGACGTCATTGTTGCAACTGGCCGTTGGTAACACGAATGTCTCGCAACACATGAGTGAGCGCACCGTACGAGCGCAGAACAACCCGAGTGCGGCGTTTTAGAGCGTGTGCTGCTGCTTCTACGCAGTGGCCAGGCTTGGCCGGCTTGGCTGTGGCTACTTGAAGTATAAGACGTGTTGAAAGTGCTTTCAACGTTTTTTTGTTCGATTATTTAATGCACATTATAATATTTAAAGAATGCAACTTTGCGTGAAACGTATTTTCTTTGAGAGTTTAACACCGCGTACTCGGATAGTTCAGCTGTAGCATGCCGCCGCAGCGACATCGTCTCAAGATCTCAACATGTTGCCGGCTCGCAATAAGCCACGCGAGCAACGCACGGTTCATGTTCCTGGGACGTTCAAACCACGAAAAAACACGCGCTGGCAAAGGGCGAGTGCTGATAACACCCTAAGGTAATGCTCGATGAAAGCTTCAGCGTAAAAAATGCTGCGTATATCCACCGAGCATTGAATACTAGAAGCTACCGCCTACGTCCCTGAAATGCTAGACTTCACCACGAACCGACGCTTAACGGTGCCTTCGTTTATCGCAAATATGTCGAGAGCACCGTCGAGCACCATGACACAAAATTGACGTCGGCGGAATTACCAGATGGCGCCCTAACTTTTCCGGTTTGCTCAATAGCCAATCAGCGCGCACCAAAGGCGATACTTTTGCGATTGTCGCCTTTTGAGAATACGGGCCCAGTAGCATGCCCAAAGAACGCCAACGGAACGCGATCGTTCAAGCACTCCGGCTTCACATCGCCTCATGGTCCCCTTTAGCGGGAAATGGTGTAATTTTTTTTTCTTACATGACGAGCCCCACCTTCTTTCTGTTTTTCTTTGAGGCGCCTTTAGAGTGACCGCATTGAGCGTCTCGCAACGGAAGGTGAGCTGAATGACGCTAAAAGCAGTGTGCTGTAGTGCGCGACTCACATCTCGCAGGAAATGTGGCCCCCTCTGAGGTGCACGGACTGCCTTTTAGTATTTTCATACTTCGTAGACAGGATGTTCACTTACTAATCTACTGACCTAATTGGTCAGAAATCTTAGAGGATGAAATTCTTCGGTTTCCTCTCATCCCTCATTATCATCGTCTCAATCATACAGTAATGTCAATAAAGACATCGCACCGTCAGAGGGTGCTAAGTAACTATCATTCATCAAGAAGAGAGCGTTGTATGGCTCGTGATTTTAAAAATCCGGCGTTCGGCGGCGCGAATATCATTGGTACCACAACTCGAGTGGGCCGATACCGCAGGCTGTGCAACAACGGGTGAGGTGGAAAATGCTTCAGGGTGAGGGTGGGACGAACAATGCAATTGACTAATAACGTTAAAGTAGTTTAATTAATAAATGTCTCTCCAGAGCATAGGCTACTGTGGTCTCCATAGCGTGAGCTAAAGGGGTTAAATTTTATACCAGCGCCGCTGAGATAATGTACATACCCGCCGTGGGAGCGGTTGGCAGATAAAGTGTGGCGCTGCTAAGCGCGAGGTCGCGGATTCGATTGCCTGTCTGGCGGCCGTATTCCAGTGGGGACGAAATGCAAGAACATCCTCTCACTTAGATCTAGGTGCACGTTCAAGAACCCCGGGTGTTTAAACCTTTTACAGAATTCCCCACTGCGACTTGGCCCATAATGACAATGTGGTTATAGCAAGTAAAATATCTTAAATTAGTAATATTTACGTAGGACGCTAGGGGACAACAGAAATAATACCTGAAAAACAACACACACACACACACACACACACACACACACACACACACACACACACACACACACACACATATATATATATATATATATATATATATATATATATATATATATATATATATATATATATATATATATATATATATAAAAGGAGAAGGTTGTGATATTCCTCTAGTTTTGCTTGCTTTGCTCGCTAGGCCGTCTTCTGGCGCTGCTGTCGCATGCTAACAGCTACACGGCAGTGTGTATTTTCGCGGGGTACAAGTCAAGAAATGGCTTCTCCTGGTCTTTGTATTATTTTTCTTTTCAGTCATATAGCAAGTTGAGAAATCCAACACAGGACTAGACGCTTAAGACGAGTGCGGTTTAAACCAATGCACTGCGGAGAAAACATTCAACCAGGTTAAATATAAAGGCTTCGAGCTTTCATTTTTTAAATTAATTTTACATAAACCAACACTCTACCAGTATGAAGTGTTAATAATAATAATAATAATAATAATAATAATAATAATAATAATAATAATAATAATAATAATAATAATAATAATAATAATAATAATAATAATAATAATAATTGTTAGGTTTAACGTCCCAAAACTACGATATGATTATGAGAGACGCCGTCGTGGAGGGCTCCGGAATTATTCACCACCTGAGGTTCTTTAACGTGCTCCTAAACGTAAGATTTATTCCGCTATTTTAAATATGGTTCGTCGACGCCCTGATTCCGTAGCGCCAGCGTAACTGCTGATACTCGACCGAATCAAATGCCTTCTCGTAATCTATGAAGGCTATATGTAGGGGTTGGTTATATTACGCGCATTTCTCTATCGCCAGATTTACAGAGCCAATGTGGTCTATTGTAGAGTAGCCTGTAGGGAATCCTCCTTGGTCCTTTGGTTGACTGCATTCTAATGTTATCCTAATTGTATTAGCTACTATCTTTGTAAACACCTTGTAGACAATGGACAGTAAGCTGATCAGTCTGCAATTTTTCAAGTCCTTGACGTCCCCTTTCTTATGAATTAAGATTATCTTAGTATTCTTCCAAGCTTCCGGTACCCTTCGTATACAGGGTGGCCAGTTTTTATAGCACAGTCTGTCCACTCTTTCAACAGATCTGATGTTACATGATCCTCACCAGGGAATTTGCCTCTTTTTCCCTCCAAGGTTTCTTTATTTCCCCTGTCGTTACCGGTGGGATGTCTGATTCCTCTGGGCTACTACTACTTCTTACGTTATCCTCCTGGTTGCCCCGGCTACTGTACAGATCGCCGTAAAACTCCTCAGCTATTTAAGCTATCCTACCCATAGTGTTAGTGCCTTTGTCTTCCTTGTCCCTTAGTGCATGCATCTGGTTTTTGCCTGTACCCAGTTTTCTCTTCACCGCTTTGAGGCTTCGTCCTTTCTAGAGATGACAATAGAAACATGGGACGAAGTCAGTCACGTGCAAGCCGGGCCGTGTCCCCTGTTCCTACAGTATAAATTAAATAAAACAATACAGTTCGGCTTCCTAGATGACGTTCAGGAACGGTCTATGCTATTCGCGGATCCATTTGGAATCAACGTCCATCGACACTGTCGACCAGCTGAAGGTGAGGTTGTGATATGCAAAGAGCACTCGAGAGCGTATGGGCGGTGTTTACTAAAAGAAAGTATACATTGAAGTATAAAGTATACTGGAATAAAGTATAGATAGACCGCGTGGGCGTCGCTCGCACCATATATGCACCAAACGATAAGCTTTTACCACCCTTCGTTCATACTAACTGCAGTTGTTGCATTTCAGAAACGCTGGTTGTGCTTTCGCGTGTTGGCTAGCAGGTGAATGTATGCCGCAGATATGTATAGTCATGAGCGAGATGACTTGCAACTCTGAAATTACCTTTTAAGTAGGCCGTAGCGGCTAAACGCAGCGAGCAAGCGCAATAGTGTTCACGACACCAAAGGCTCAAACAGAAATGTGTGTATGGCGATTCAGTACGTCACATTTGCACTAGTGCATTACAAGTATTCGTACACTAAACATTATTTCGGTGTTCGGCTCACTATGATGACTACAGAACGTCTTGACGGCATCGGCACGCGGTAACACAAATGCCGTTTAAGTGCTACGTCCGATATACATATATACGCTCGGCAATACCAACACTTACTGCGTTATTCCTTTCACATTTCATGCGTAGAGATACATACAGATTCGTTCGGATATGTGAATTGTTTTACGATGTAAGAATATTCTCCGTGTTCTTTTCGTTTCGTGCTCCCACGGCGCCAACGAGCAGCGGGCGTCCAAACGTCTGGCTCGCTCGATGTCGACACTTTTCCCATAGTGCGTCACGCTCCCGCTGGGCGTTCTTGGATTGCTTGAAAAAGGTTTATTAGCAAGAATATCCCAATGCATTCACCCTCTCTTTAGGCTATCATCTGATGCTTTGCAATCATATCCCTCAATTAATTTTTACTGTATATCAGCACTTAATTATTATTTCCCTGTGAACATCAATTAAATTAAGTACTCCTTTAAATTGCAGAAGGGTCTCTTGAAGGGCAAGTTGATATACCTGTTACTGCGTTGAAAACAGCGCCAAAACGGGACGAAGGGTAACAAACAAAACAAACGCTGTTCTTATGTTTTCTTAGCATTCGGGCCGTTTTCGCGCTGTTTCTATCTATCTATCTATCTATCTATCTATCTATCTATCTATCTATCTATCTATCCGCCTACGTCTGGGTGCTCTCTTGATCGCCTCCTTAACTTGGTGTAGACCAAAATTGGCAGGAGAGGGTAAGAGGATTTGACGAATATGACTGTTGGGTCTTGACGTGAATAACGTGGAAATTCTGTCGCGTACGTCGTCAAACACTTTCCTCCAGACACGTGTGGCACATACCCGTGTACCACGGGCCGCGGTGTACGGGTATGCGTCACAGGTGATGGAGATTTTATATCTACCCAGGAACGGCGAGAACAGGCATTGGTAATTTATATGCGAGAGCGTTAAGAGAAACCGACATCGGCAGCGTTGACCTGACCAAATGGAAAGAATAAAGTCTAGGATCTCAGCTGGAATCGAACCCAAGCACAATTCTGCGTGGCAATCAGGCATTCTACCACAGAGCCACGCCAGGGCTACAAACTGGTTTGGAAAAACGCACTATACAGGCGTAATGGCGGTGCAACATTCATTGTCGTTATGGTGCTGGCTATCTGATTTTACAAGAAAGCAATAAACACTACATATGTATCCCTACGATACAGGCGTCATATCAGATTAATGTATGTGGTTCCAGTGTTGGCTCCGCTTTTATAGCAGTCTAATAAACCTTACATTTGTATTCCTATGATTCAGCAAGCTATATTGAAGCATTTATCCGACCCCGGAGAAACGTATTAACGAAAATTACATATGATATTCACATGATTGCAGCATAAAGTGCACTTCGTTTTGATAATACTGAAGTATGTGCTCTAACGTTAGGGCTGACGTCACGTCGCACCATAAGTTACCCTTTAAACGCCAGTATTGTCGAAGTGCCTGGTAAGCCCACGATGTACACACAGCTACTACACTTACAAAAGCACGTCGATCCACCTCGTAACGCTTGGCTCAAAGCCATAAAATACAGCATAAAAGTACTCGATGACTGCTTGGCATGAAACGGCTTCCCATAACCCGTGAGATTTGCCGATTTTTTTTCCTTAGCCTTCGTCCAGTTTTCGCGCTGTTTTCAACGCAGCACTCCTTTAACTCGTGATCTCTCGTAAATGTTTCTTGTGGCACACGTGAGTGATAAATGGCATCTATAGTAAACGAATAATTATAATTGATTACAAATAATGAGAGTTATCGCTGCTAATAATTAACAATAATCTATTATTTCCCGCCATCTATAACTGCATAGATTGATATACTAGCTATCTATCTTAATTATGTCCTACACTGACAACTTTCACCCCTACATTTAAAATATGTTGAATTCATCGTCGCTATTCATTAGTAATGCACTTCATGCCATGGTGCGAATGTAGATCAACATTATAGTAAGTCATTCTCAATGTGAATTCTGGGTTAACCTAATTTAAAAATTCGCGCAGCTTGCAATGAGTCGCGCAAAGCTGGGCTAGAGGGGAGCTGGTCGACACTTGGCTGGTCCTGGCTTGACCAGCCAAGTTTCGACACGTGCATTCACACGCCGATGCACGAAGTGTTCACGGGATCACATTGTAAATCACGAGTATAGACTAGGTGTTGATAGGGTTCGATTGGGTGTCGCTTGGCAATCACAACACGAAATAGGTCACAACACCACTAAATCACAACATCAAATTAATAACAAGAGCCAATCACAAGTAAATCACAGCACCATATGAATCTGCTGAAGCAGAATAATTAGAATAATTAGCTTAATAGTATTGTAACAGAAAAACAGCGCCAGCAGACAGGGACGGAAGGGGCACACGTATTCATGTGCTGTTTTTTCGTTACAATGCCACCAAACAAAAGAGCCCACCGACATGCAATAGCGTAATAGGTCTTAGTGGCACATTGGAGACTTGGTCTCAATTAGCTTGCATCCCAAGTCAGACTAGCCTTAATCATAGCTTAATTAGCTCAAAGAGCCTAACGCGCACATTCGAGGCTCGGCCTCGACTAGCTTCCATTAGAATTCAATCTAAGCTTAACGAACTAATTAGCATAATTAACGCAAATGCTCAGTATTATTTAGTCTTAATTAGCATTTGCTCATCCCATCTTGCCGAGCGCGGCATGACTATGCAACAAGAACCTCAACTTTGCCTAATTATGGCTAATTAGTCTTTGAGTTAATTATGCCTGGCTAATTAGCCTTTGGCCTGCTCAACTAGACTTAATTAGGATTGATTATGATTCACTTGGCTTAACTAGGCACAGTTATGCTGAACACGCCGACATGATGATTGTTTGTCTACATCGCGAGTCAGACAAAAGGTGGGCATAGCAGCTCTGCTGTAAAATAAATATTTTAATTGTGTTGCAGAGCCCTTATTTGCCAATTAGCAAAACATTCTAAATTTATTCAGCCTCTCCCTCTATGCTTTCATTTGATGCATTACAATGATATCGTCCTGTTAATTTCTTGACCATCTACCCACACTTGATAATTGCCTACAACGATCACTAATAAACTATAAAATATGTTTCTCTTACACAAAATTTCATTTGTCACCTTTAATCACTCGGTACCATAGATTTTCCCCGAAAATCATCCCTGACTACAAACCATCAACCACTACAACTAAAGATAATTGCGTGTTATTATCTATCTCTGGTCGTAATTTCATACATTGAACATTGAATACCGTATACATTTCATGTACGTATGCTTCTATACTGAAAGCCTTCTATTATGAGCTTAAAATTGGTGATTTCACCGTTACAAGTCATGACTTATATTGTGAGGGCGCAAATGTGCATCATGTTGCTGAGTAAACCTCAGTCAGTGTCAATACTTGCGTGTACATCATTGTCAATTTTGTTAATTATTCTTAATAACTGAGCTAAAGGACCCCTAATCACGTATTAGCAACTTGAGATTCTTACATCTAATTAAGCTAAAATAGTCCTAATCACTAACTAGCTACTTAAGATTCTTATATCTTTCATCCTCTTCGCCTCCATTCCATCTGATACATTACAACGCCATCATCCGATTAGTTGATTCTTAATTACCCCTTTCGTATTTAACACTAAGTGTAGGTGTTAATAATTCCAGAGTACGATTACCATGTCTTTTATACATTTGATTCGAAATTAGCTATAACAGTAGCTATTGCTAGTTACATGCGATAGCCATCTAGTATCAATGGTGTACATTGCAGTATGCCCCGCCACGGTGGTCTAGTGGTTATGGCGCTCGGCTGCTGACCCGAAGGTCGCGGGATCGAATCCCGGCCGCGGCGGCTGCATTTTCGATGGAGGCGAAAATGTTTGAGGCCCGTGTACTTAGATTTAGGTGCACGTTAAAGAACCCCAGGTGGTCAAAATTTCCGGAGCCCTCCACTACGGCGTCTCTCATAATCATAGCGTGGTTTTGGGACGTTCAACCCCAGATATTATTATTATTATTATCATTGCAGTACTATCTGTAAATATATATATATATTATACATGTCCTTCTATACTGACCGCTTTCACCAATAAGTTTTAAATAAATTGTTAAATTCATTAGCACCTTTGATTGCATATACTCAATAGAGGAACATTCGATGTGTATCAACTTCTCTTGTTAATTCTTACTTGCTTTGAATTACGAGGAACTATTCTCGTTTTTGATCATCTGCTCTAATTAGCCTACGATTTCTCATTGCTAATTATCAACTGAAGAACTCCACAGTATTCATACCCTCGATATCTTGAGCAGCTTCAAGAAAAACAAGCTTGTATAAAAACACTGACATTTTCACGTGTCTTGGGGCCACCGAAAACACTATGAAGCGCATGCACCCCTATAAGGTGGTTTCGCTGCAATGCACCTTTTCACAAAAGTTCCCGTCGAACCTCAGAAACTTCGCCAACATCAGCGAAACTTCACAGGTACGAAGATTGAATCATCGAGATTGGATCACTTTAGTTATTTAAGCAGGTGACGGCGCATTGTTTTTATATAAATTTTTAAATTCTTTCCTATGGAGTTTCACATAGAACATAAAAGTGGTTCTCGAACCCAGGAAGTATATGGGAATAAAGCAAAACTTCTCGCACTGTGAGGTGATGACTCCCAGATTATATGGACGAAGTGATTTAAGCGTATATCGAAGCGTTGCGCTACAATAAATGTTTAAAGGTCGTTTCCCATTCAGTGACGCTGCCACTTAGCAGCCAACGCAACAGATGGCGCTAGTTGTCGATGTCCCGCATTCCTGGACATGGCGGTTTTCCACGCGTTGGGGGGAGAGTGTCAGCACCTGAGTATATTCTTAGACCGTGCTCGCAATCTAGTATACAAACAGACGGTTCAGATAAACGATGATTACCTTAGTTTCGGATAAAGAACGCTTCAGCGAGCTCACGCGTCCTTTTGTGTTTATGTTTCAGCATAATAACAGTGTTACTGAAGAACGTTTTCCATCCACAAGGTCTGCAATGGGCCTAAAGATGTGACGTCGGCGTTCCCTTTAAAGTATTATTGTGCTGGCGAAGTCTTTCGTTGATGCATTTGCCGGACTGGCCTATACACACCTTTCTACAGGAGAGAGGGATCCTATAGACCATACCAACGGAGCAGGAAACGGCAGAATTGCTATGTTTCACCAAGCAACCTACACCCACTGTTCCTCTAGCCCTCTTTTCAATCCCAGCAAAGCTTTTCCAACTTTTTGGTTCAAAGAAAGGGAACATCGACGTCAAAACTTTTATCAATCTGCTTAAACCGATGGGACAGCCGGTGTACATAAGGCATGATAGCACATCTCCTGGACTTATCGCCAATATGCATCAATTCCAACTCGCCCACCTCTCTACCTCGCAGCTATTTTTGGTATGGATGGATGCTATGAGCCAGGCCGACGCTTGGTCTAACGTAGCAACCTCACGGTGTATTAAGGTGTTGACAAATTTGCACTTCTAATTGAAACGCGCCGAATGGAGCGGGCACGTAGCAACAACGTGTTGCTGGAGCTAATCTCAGAGGCGACTGTCCTGATGCATTACTTCGCTTTACCGCTCCCAGAGGGCGACACCACCCCGTCGACCAAGAACACTGTGAGAGGAAAGCGTGAGATATAAAAGGCGCGTTTGCTAAGTCTCCGCAGTGTGTGATCGGGCACAGTGCCCGGCATCCGTTGTCGCGGATCGAGAAGTCGCGGGTTCGCCCTTCGATGACGTAGCTTTTTTTTCTTGCTTTGCCACCTGATCGTGTGTATTTTATCGAAGTCATTTTCGTGACGGAAATATGTCACTGGAGTCTTGGTGGACCGCGGCATAGAACACTTTCGTGTTAAGAGAAAGAGAACGAAAGAGATGTAAAGAAAGACCAAACAGAGAAAGTCTTCGAAAAAAATTTAACGAGGCGGGATCCGAACCCGCTTGCGAAGGCGGGCGCCATAGACACTGTGCTATACAGGCACGCTAGCAGAGCATCCAAAACAACTTTCACGGACATCAGCGTGTGTTCCTTTATTTTCTTTGATCTCGCGCAGTCAAGAGTTGTGTGTGCCACGGCAACAAAGAAAAGCAACAAAAAAGTACAGAGCACAACATTTCCCCGGCTAAACTTGGTCGGCTGCGGTTCATTTTTACGGCGATAAGGCCAGCGACCCGTAATGTTAGTGACTAGTCATTCCCTCATTCTTTGGCAAAGACTCGTTTTACTCTTGAAAAACACGGTGCCTATCTTTACCAGGGGTTTGGGAAGGGCAGCCAGACAGGTTGATTTATTTCATTATTCTTTTTTTCACCGGGTGGGAAGTTCCAGCAGATGTCAGATCTTGAAGGGGTTAGCGGATGTTTAACAGTCAGATGATAGCACTTCGCAGTGGTGACTTATAGGTCACTTCTCCCGTCTGGTTGCTTGTCGTCCCCGTGCTTTTCGCGCTGTTTACAGTCATTTACGCTTCTCCGGCTCCGTAGAAAGTGGCGATACTTGCGTGTGTGCCTTCGTATGTGCGCCCCTTCCGTCCCTCTCTTTTCGCGATGTTTTTTCGTTGCGATACTTGTCAATGGGGCCTCTCCTTATTTTGTTATTAGAGCGCAGCTCTTAGGCGTCCATTCCTGCGTTGAGCGGCGTCGCCGTCGTCGTAGGTGGCGTAACCGATAGACATAAAAAATAAAAGAATAAAAAAATACGCAGGATCGAATGGGATTGGAACCCGGGCCCTCTGCGTGGCAGTCGAGTATTCTACCACAGAGCCACGCCGGTGCTTAAAATTAATTTGCAAAAAGGCCCCACACAGGCGTCATATAGGGCAAGGAATCTTGTTAACCAATGTAATATAGCGTGGCAGGAGAAGAAAACAACAACCAGTCATCACAGAATGCTAATTGCGCAACGAGTGTGCGGTTTAGTGTTTCCCACCCCCTAAAAAGTGCCCAGCCATAACTATTCTTTGTCATCAGCCACATGTAGCGTCAACACATGATACCTTAGAGATATTTAGCGGGCACCTCACTTATCCGCAGAAAGACGAATAATGGCGTAGTGTGTGCTGTTCTAATTCACAAAACTTATGCTTTAAGGCGTAGTGGATACCTTACATGTGTGCTTGTATTAGTTGCCCCAAGGGAGTTTACAACGCGCTCTATAAAAGCGACTCTTCCAGCTGGACTCTGCTGCGACGGAAGAGAGCGAGCGCGTAGCACTCGAGCGCTCGCAGTTTCTGTGGCAATATGTAAGGAATGTTGCATTGGTACGACTGCGGAAAGCCGAAACTTCAAATAGAGTTGTTGTTGCCCCAACACGAAGCTGTGCTCAAAATTTGCATTAGGTAATATCCTAGTTGTCAGTGAACATTTTCTCTATGTGCGATCGTTCCGTGTGTCATATTTAACAACTGGCACCGGGGATATCATGTCAGGCGGGCTTAAGACTCCACCTTTATCACAGCGAGAATGTCTTTCGCACCCAAAGCAGCATAGCCAAACAATTAAGCGCGCACGAGCAAGGACAGCTGGAGGTGATGACCATATACAGTCCCCCTGTCACAAACGAGCGCTTAATAAAGCGCGCGCGCGGCCGCTTTCAAACGGCAGCGCGAAAAAACGGCGGAAGCCGTTCGCCCAAGAAGCGCGAACGACGAAAAAAAATCCCCCGCACCTCCCCGAAGGGGATCGTGAGGAAATGCGAATGCATTTGTGTGCACCCGATGAGTGTGCGAATAATTAATGAAGAGAGACGAGAGTGTGCACGTAGAGGCGTAATGCTCGAGTTGCATTGTGTTACACTTCGTGCAGTGGTATCGTTGCCGCGAGAGATTCGACTTCACCGACTTCCATCGCTATCAAGACACCAAAGCGCGCGCTCCCTGCATGATATATATCGGTCCGAGCGCGGAGAGGAGCGCCCGAGCTCTCTCTCCGCCGAGCGAGCTCCGTGATGCGAGCGCCCTCACCGGGTACAGTCCTCCTCTCCCTTACCCTCCGCTGCTCCGCGATGCGAGCGCCATCACACGCCCGCGCGCTCCGCCTCTCCCTTACCCTCCGCCGCTCACCACCTGCTCCGATTGCTAGGCGCGGCGCAGTTGTTGCTAGGGGCGAGGAGGACCAAGCGCGGAGAGATCTGTGCGCACGCCGGCCAGGAACGCAGGACAACCCCCGACAAAGAAATGCATTCGCATTTAAAACAAGTATCAAAAGACGCCGACGCGCCGCATCCTCCTCACCCACTCGAGCCAGACGCAGACAACGCGATCAAACGCCCGGCAAAACCTAGATGTTTCTAGAGGGAGGGGGTGATGCATCGCCGATGATGCCGCCGCGATTCGAACCTACGAGAAAGCTCTCGCCCTTTCTCTAGCCTTAGCTGTACTACGCGCCGGAGATCCCTCCCGGCGCTTCTAGAAACCGGGGGAGAAGGGATAAAAGCGTGCGATGACGACCAGACAGGAGTCGGAGACAGGAGTGAGTGAGTCAGTCAGCCCGGTGATGGTGAAGTTACGCTAAGTGTGGCTCCGTTAGCCAAAGAAGACGTGTTTATGAAGGTGTGCGGTCAGTCGATCGTCGATCCGGAAGAATTGGAGGACGACGCCGTGTGAGCCGTGACAAGTTACGACGACGGTTGAGCTACGACAGACACCGCTGGAGTTGGCGTGAGTGTTTCTTTGAAGAGAAGCAGTCGATTACCGTCCAAGAATTGTGGACTAGATACGCCATTGTATATTCTGGACTTTAACTGTCCTTGAATAGTTGTAATGCATGAGATTGCATTTGTACACTCTAAGAAAAAACCGAGTATTTGGGGAGTATTTCCGCCACACAACAATAATCGTCATCTGGCTTGCTCGCGTTTCCTTTCTTGAAAACCCGGCTCTCGTCACTTTCCTATCAAGAATGCTCTGTCACGCTGATAACACGCGTGCGGTTCGTGACCCGGAAGTGCTGGGACCGCGGTGATAACGCGAGGAAAGTACGCGAGGCGCATGACGATTATAGTTGCCTGGCAGAAACACTCCCCAAATACTTGATTTTTCCTTAGAGTGTAGCGTGTGATCTGTTTGTTTAGTTCCTCTTGGGTAAACGCCATCTGAGTTCTACTGTGAACTTGTAACTGGTACCAACCGAGTGTGCATGTGTTTGTATTATTTGTATTGCCTTGGCTGAGAATATATTTCTTTTTCGTTTATGTTATCGACTGTCGGCTCTGACTTGGTCATTGGACCACAACCGGCGTTCGCTGGCGCACCAAGGGACCAACTATAAATTGCCCGCGCATTCGTGGTGCGTTTTCGAAGGGCCGTGACGCCAGCCCTTAGAACCCGCCCGGCGATTGCCAACCCGATTAACGGGACAAGTGACAATTATTCCGGCGTCCGCGACAGGACCTTTTTGATGCAAAGTGTGTCCAAAGTAGGGATAAAGAGCCTTGAGACGGCGATAGTGCTCGCGAACGATTTTTGGGTGTTGCACCGCGTTCTCGCTAACCTGTGTGCAGAGAGTGTTTTGGTATTCGAAGTTAGGCAGAGGTTTTGTGCACGCGGCTAGGTTTTGTTAACGGGCATCACGGATCTAGAGAAGTTAGTTGCCCTTGGTGAGAACATGGGTTTGTCTGGGGACGAACTACGAAAGTGGGTCAGCCAAAAGGAAAAAGAAGAAAGAGAGAGGGCTAAGGAAGAAAAAGCGGCAGAGCTTGAAAGAGAGAGGTTGGCGGCTGAGAGGGCCATCAAAGAGAGAGAAGCAGGGCTAGAGAAAGAGAGGTTGGCAGCTAAAGGGCGAAGGAAGAAAGGGAACAACAGTTGAAACTGGAGCTCGAGAGAGAGAGGCTAGCGGCTGAGAGGGAGAAAGAAGAAAGAGAGGCGCAAGAGAGATAGATGCAAGCTGAGATGGCTGAGAGAGAAAGGCAACAGCAGCACGAATTGGAACTCGAACGGCTCCGTTTGCAGCAGCGCGCAGAAACTCCCGTCCAGGCTAGAGCGGTGAGCAATGAAAGGGAAGATCATAGCTTCCGTTTGAACCCAAGCAAACTGCTTGTGGCGTTTGATAAAAGGAAAGATGACCTTGATGCATACCTGCACAGGTTTCAGACGATAGCTAGAAGCCAATATTGGCCGGAACAGCAATGGGCAACTGCTTTGAGCACTTGTTTGAGTGGCGAAGCGCTCAGTGTGTACGGTAGGCTGACACCTACCGATGCAGCTAATTTTACGAAAGTGAAAGCTGCTTTACTGAAGCGATTTAGATTCACCGTGGAAGGCTTCCGAGATCGGTTCCGTACTGGAAAGCCAGCTGATGGCGAGACGGCAACGCAGTATGCCGCGCGGCTGGGCCATTACTTTGACAGGTGGATCGAACTCTCAGAGACGGCGCAGGAGTACGGTACGGTGAGCTTAGAGAGCTTTTAATCAGAGAGCAATTTCTCACCAGTTGCCACCCAGCCTGTCGCTATATCTGAAAGACAGGAGAGCTAAATCGCTCGAGGACATGCTTGAATTGGCCGATCAATTTTTGGAAGCGCAAGGTGGCACGAATCTGGCCAAAGTAAAAAAGGAGGTTCACGAGGAGTCGAAGAAATCGGCACCTGAAGAAAAGAAGCATGCACCGGAGAGTGTTCCGCGATGCTTTCTGTGCAACTGAGTGGGTCATCGTGCTAACAGTTGTCGGACCAACTTCTCACGCCCCAGTGTGATGAAGTGTTTTAAATGTGGACAAACTAGGCACAAAGCAGACACATGTCGAAGCGATGCGAGTGAAGTCCACCAAGCAGCTTGTGCGTATGCCCCGCCAAAAGAGCAAGCAGAAGGGATCAGTGATGAATTGGCTGAACTGAGAAGCGGGAAGAAGATGTATTTCGTTGGTGCTGCGATGACAACAGACACAACGAAAGGAATGCCGACACTTAAGGGGAAGGTTGGTGGAAAGGAAGTCATGGTATTAAAGGACCCCTGACACCAAAATTGAAACCTCGAGATCTTTGTGTTGTTTGACTTTCCTGTATACGGGGGCACATCTGACCGATTATTAGTGACGAACGTTGCATTTAAGATATCTTAATTTGGTTTTAAAGTAGGCGTGAGTGCTCACTTGAGTTGGCTGCACCTTGCGACATCCTGGTATGACGTAGATAGAGGCCCCGTGTGACGTTCCAAGTGTAAAGCAAGTATTGTGGACGTCACAGAAGGTTTGCGGGGCGCACGTGCACAATACGACGACTGGCACCCGGCGAGGCCTATTGTTCCGCACCCCTCTGGCTCTGTTGTCGGGCTGCTCTCGAGGTAGTTTTCGTGAGGGGACACGCGCTTAACAGGTTTAAACCATACCGAGGCACCCACATACTTTCAATCTCTACCGCGCTCGGGGCCCCGATTTGAAAACCGCGCTGTCAACGTCACCACAGCTTGAGTGCACGTGGTCTTTGACGCTCCCCCGCATGGGGCGCCAGTTTCTTGTGGTTTTTAGGCGGGCGTTTTGAAGTGATGCTAAAATGGTCACAATTAACTACGCTAGAATTAGTTGTACGATACGCTAGAGCATTTACGATTTAATTTAGAGATTACCAGACACAAAGCTACAAATTACAGCCAAAAAGTCACCAACAAAAATTTCGCTGTCAGGGGTCCTTTAAGAGATAGTGGGTGCATCACTGTTATCGTACGAAAGAAATTGGTCCGAGAGAGCGAGTCCACAGGCCATACCCTACCGGTTCGCCTGCTCGATAGTTCCATTCGAATGCTTCCTGAAGCCAAGATTGAGGTTGAGACCCCTTACCTCAGCGGGAGAGTTACTGCCCTGTGCATGGATAATCCCCTGTTCGACCTAATCGTGGGAAACATCGACGGAGCTCGAGGGCCATACGATCCTGAACGTTTGGGAGAAGCTCGAAGACTGAGCCCTCGTCAGCTCAGGAACCGCGACAGAAAGTAATCGCGGAAGAGAATCCCAGGAGAGATGTCGCCCGAGCTCCAATTGAAGTCGAGGTGTCACGGAATGTCAATGAGGGGGCACCAACGGTCGCTGTAACGCATGTGAACACGTGCCGAGCAGGTAATGTTGCCACCATGCGGCCACCACCACCCGTGAGTAAAATGATGACAAAGGTGGTCGTCCAGGCAAAACACCACGACGCGCAGAAGTTGACGACGCACCGCGAACGTTCTAGAGAACGCGACGACACCTTGCCGGTGTCAAATGTGTCGACGGCAGCAGAGACGCCCCCTTCGGCACGGTCAAATGGAACGGCTCGCAAGAAGAGGAAGAGAAACAAAAGAGAGCGAGCGAGCACCGAAAGAAGGGGCGCAAGCGCAATACGATGATGACAGGATAGGGTGTTGGAATTCAATTTGTTTGAATTGTTTTGAGTTTGAATGTGTTTGAAGTGTTTTGAATATGTTCTATTGTTATATCCTGTGTCATGTGCGTATGGGCATTGAGCCAAGTGTCGCTTGCGTAACATTATGTGTACAATACCATTGATATAATTTTATGAGTATTGTAATTAGCGAACTTTGTTTGTGCGCTCGCATCGTTTTATATGAAATGTATGATGGTGTGTTGTACTTACGTACTTGAGTATATCATTCATATGTCGTTACATTGAAATGCCCTGTGTATTGTATTGAGCGTTCTATTTGAATGTGACGCGCATTGTGTGATGGACTGAGTTATGGACTGTATACGTGGGACAATTCGGATGTGTATGTGCGCGCTCATTTGTGTTTGAATATTATCTGATAATATTCTTGAAGTGGGGGGCAGTGTCACGAACGAGCGCTTAATAAAGCGCGCGCACGGCCGCTTTCAAACGGCAGCGGGAAAAAAAAGCGCGAGCCGTTCGCCCAAGAAGCGCGAACGACGAAAAAACAAGTATCAAAAGACGCCGACGCGCCGCATCCTTCTCACCCACTCGAGCCAGACGCAGACAACGCGATCAAACGCCCGGCAAAACCTAGAAGTTACTAGAGGGAGGGGGTGACGCATCGCCGATGATGCCGCCGCGATTAGAACCTACGAGAGAGCTCTCGCCCTTTCTCTAGCCTTCGCTGTACTACGCACCGGAGAACCCTCCCGGCGCTTCTAGAAACCGGGGGAGAAGGGATAAAAGCGTGCGACAATGACCAGACAGGAGTCGGAGACAGGAGTGAGTCAGTCAGTCGGCCCAGTGATGGTGAAGTTACGCTAAGTGTGGCTCCGTTAGCCAAAGAAGACGTGTTTTTGATGGTGTGCGGTCAGTCGATCGTCGATCCGGAAGAATTGGAGGACGACGCCGTGTGAGCCGTGACAAGTTACGACGACGGTTGAGCTACGACAGACAGAGCTGGATTTGGCGTGAGTGTTTTCTTGAAGAGAAGCATTCGATTACCGTCCAAGAATTGTGGACTGGATACGCCATTGTATATTCTGGACTTTAACTGTCCTTGAATAGTTGTAATGCATGAGATTGCATTTGTAGCGTGTGATCTGTTTGTTTAGTTCGCGTTGTTTAAACACCATCTGAGTTCTATTGTGAAGTTGTAACTGGTACCAGCCGAGTGTGCATGTGTTTGTATTATTTGTATTGCCTTAACTGAGAATATATTTCGTGTTCGTTTATGTTATCGACTCTCGGCTCTGACTCGGTCTTTGGACCACAACCGGCGTTCGCTGGCGCACCAAGGGACCAACTCTAAATTGTCCGCGCTTTCCTGGTGCGTGTTTCGAAGGGCCGTGACGCCAGCCCTTAGAATCCGCCCGGTGATTGCCAACCCGATTAACGGGATAAGTGGCACCCCCTGTGCCTTGTTTATGCGCGTTTTAGTGTTCTGATATGAAAAACCACGCCCCAAAACCGGTGCTCTTGCGATTCAATTCCAAAGAGCATTTTTACGAAAGAGTAATAAACACCATGGGTTCGCAAATGACGCATCACAGCGCCGTGATGATGGCGTAGAGTGCGCGTACATTGTAGAAAAAAACGGTGATGTTTGAGTAACTCTCTATCAAAAAGTAAGGTTTAGAATACCGCAATCACAGCAAACATTTATACAAAATGGCTTGGAACAGATCTTAAATTGCAACTTATTTCGTGCCGCCGAACAAGCATATTCGTTGCCGTTCAATTCCCTTGAAAAATAAACTGCGCGAACGAGGGTCCTACAAAGTTGCCAGAACCCACTTAATGCTTTATTAAATTTGATTAAGCTATTTCCATCACGTGTAAATAGGCTACACACGACTGGTGTCTGTCAGTGCAAGGGACAGAAGGAGAAGGTCATGTTGCCGACCAGCGAAGCCTCTTGTTGGCTGTTGGGCAGGCAATAGAAAGATGAAAACAGAATAAGGGGTGATTTGCAGCGGCGAGAATGGTTCAGGAACTTAATTGTTCTTGACCTTTCGTCGTTGCGCGCTGTTCCCATTACAAGTTCCTCATTTCGTCCCTTCACCTAACTCGCTGCCTTCCTCGACTGCGTTTCCCTATGTTAAGACTGGCAGTATGCAGGGATTGTACACCTTTTGTTTTAAAGACTGCAGCAGACTGGCTTTCATTATTTGGGTGTGCCAACCGTATGTGCTTCAGCACTCCCTTCGGTGAATTTTCGTTTCGTAAGTAGGCTCTTCGTTAGTAATTGACCAAGATATCCTTGTACCGACTCCAGTGGTTTGTTTCCAATTGTGAAGTCATCATCTTTCCCCTGGCTTTCCAGCATTGTCTTTGCCTTCAGCATATTCATTTTCAGCCCTACCTTCTGGGCTTACATCATCGGCGTTCTTATATGGAGGGTCTTAATCAGAACACTGTCGAAAAGGGACAAAAAGAAAAGGGCGGGGGGTTTCCACCCCCCGCCGAAACACGACACCGTGCTATTGTATTTTTTCCCTTGAAAACTGCGGTGGCGTGGAGTGACCCCTTCGCATCTACTTCCACGCGTTGGCGTTCGACGCATTGTTTACCCGGCGTTCCACATCGCGAGTGGGTGCAGGAATAGGCCACATTTTAGTGCGCGTCTCAAGGATGGTTTTCAAAATGAAGGAGAATGTAGGAGCCTTGCTTTAAAGCGCACCCTTCGGGCAATCTGCACGCGCTGAAGCACCTCCGAGTAAGGGTGTTCGAATAGTGAAATTTCGTCTCGAATCGCATTCGAATCGAATAGTGCCGAATAGTGACCAAAAATATCGAATATTGAATGGTACGTATATTTTCACGAAGCGTGTACCGCCAGTTACAGCAAGACAAAGGAAAAATCAGGGACGCTACGGCTTGGTGGCATCCTTATTACTCGCTTGTTCGCAAGGGTATTTTTCTTCTGCCTTCATGGGCGCGCACTACGCAGGCATGTTGATAGAAGAGACGTCACTCCAGTTAGCAGGGGCTCTGGTGACCTTCTAACGGCTAAAAGAAGGGAGTACGGTAGCTAGTTCTCCCCCCCCCCCCTTATGGTCGCGGAATACGGATTCAATTTTGCGTCGTCTATGGTCGCGCGATTGTGCTTTATCTCCATGGGTACCCACGTCGCCCAAAAATCTTCGGGCGCTCGTTCACAGCAGCGTTTTAACTACGCGCCGGAACGATGGGAGTTTTTTAAAGAGTGGTGCAGTGCGGCAGTGACGACTGCACAGCGTGAACAAATTTTAATATGTGAATCCAATCACCGAGGGTTTCGCGAGCCGAAGTCAGGATATTTTACGGCGCCTGCTGCATACGCGACCGAACTATCGCAAAAAGAGTCCGTGACTTCGCTTCAGAGGCGAAGTTGTGAAGTGCTTGTCAGTTTCTCACGTTTTTTTTTACTTGTGAAAATTACATAATCGCCTTTAAAATAAACATGCACTCACTTTTGTACCAGGATATCTGTGAAAATTTTAACGAAAGGCCTACTGTACCGATATTAGTGTTAGTTTTAGCCACCCCAACCTAGCTAAGTAACACCATTGACCTTTGTCGCGTTTTAGATATTCGTCCTGTCGAATTATTCGAAACTTCAAATACTAGCTATTCGAAAGTCGAATCGAATTATTCGGTTAGGTATTATTCGATTCGAATTCGAAACTCGAATATTCGCACACTCCTACCTCCGAGCTCTGCGTGCCGCCAGCGTTAAATGATGTATATAAATAGGTCACCGCTAGTGGTAGCGTGGCAGAGTTCTTTAAAGCGGCGCGCTTCGGAGCGAGGGGTCTAAAGTTCAATCCCGGTGGCGCGCTTCGGAAACTTTTTAACAGCCAAGCTATTCTTAGTCGAGGCTTTCATGTCCGCCGCTGTGGTAGCGCTGGACACGTGGCCTCGCATTGTGGCGAGAATGAGGCTCGGTAGGAAGGGGAGAGCTGCGTGAGCTGCGAGATGCGAGTGCGGAGGATGTAGAGGGCGGGCTGCGAGAGGCGTGGGCGGCGTGGGCGGCGGATGTCGAGGGGTGAACCTTCGAGAAACGCGCCAAGATGGTGTGACGGTGAGGCACAGTGGAGTGTAATATTGCGTGTCGGCGTACAGGAGTTTGCGCTTTCGAAATGGTGAACATTTCTCATTCTCGCGATGAAGAAGCCACCCTACGTGAGCGTCAGTGATAGCTGACGCGAGAACGGGTATGTCGTCGCCGAACCAACTACGACGTTAGCGCAAGAGGAAGGAAGGAAACAGAAAACTAGAAGGCAGGGAGGTTAACCAGAAACACTTCCGGTTGGCTACCCTACACTGGGGGATCGGGTAAGGGGAATAGTAAGAGGACAAATAGAGAGGAGGGAAGACAAAAAAAAAGAGAGACGAGATGCAGTAGATTCACAATAGCGTGCGGGATTGCACTGAAACTTCACCACGTAATACAAAAAAGGCCACGATTATGAGCTTCAGTAGTTGCCTGGGCATTGTGGTACCAGTGAAAAGGATTGCGCGGATCACATCTGGAATCAAACATCCTTCCAATTCCGCTTTCAAGGACAGATGTTGCGAGGCAAATTCGACAACTGGCCCGCAGTCACACAGAGACGGAGTGCAACGCACCAAACATAAGACATGCCAGACTACATCAACTCAACCCTTTACCGCAACTCCGACCTCCATCCGGCCTTCATCGACGCGAACCATCGTTTCTCTATCGCCATTGGTTGGGAGTTGCTTTTACGAAGGCATATACAATGTTATCCGGAGTGACTGACAGTGCGGCATGCGATGCTTGCGACACTGGAGAAAACATCGAACACTTGTTGTGCCACTGCCCTCGTTTTGCCTCGGAGAGACAAGTGCTTTCTAACGCACTGCGGCGACGGAATGATCGGCCAATTTCCGTGCAGGTGCTACTACAGGACCGTTCACATCTCTCGACGTTCCACAAGGCAGTGAAAGCACTCTTGTGCTTTTTGAGAACGACGGGCTTGTGCGAACGCCTCTGGCTTCGCGCAAGAGAGGCCGAAGCCAAGCGCCAATGAACGGAAGACTTGGAAAACACAGAAGTACGATATATCCTGATGAATGACCAACGACGACGTGCCCATAGATCTATGAGAGGTGTGAACGCTTGGCTTGAGGGCGAGGCTCTGTCTCTGGAGTCTGGTGTCGTGTCTGTCTCTGGAGTCTGGTGTCGTGTCTCTGACTGTCTGAGGTTTAACTCGAACCTGTCTGCGCCGAGAATCAACGGAGAAACAAACCAGCACCATCTAGCTGAAGCCCAGCAACGACCTAGAAGCGAACTAGAAATAACCCGCATCACTAAGCTAAGGTCTAAAGACAACCTTGAAGCAAGCCAACCAAATAAGTCTTCAGAACGGTTCTGTTTCGCTGTTTCAAGCCTCGCGCGGCTTAGTGCGAGCATCGCCAGTTTTTTTCACGCAAGTGCTGCTACTTATTGCTGCACGGACTGTCAGCGCGCACTAGGAAACAACATGCTTCGTAGCCGATGCCTGGTTCCACACTGGAAACTGCGAATATGAACGCTCACAGCTTCTAGACTTTATCGCGCCGCCACATTCAACTATGGCGCCACTATCAAAAGCTATAAGAAGATCGTTCTACCAGCTATCTGTCAGGGGGTGCGTCAGCTCGCCGCCGGCGGACTCTGAACCCGATCCTAGTTTTCTCGCTGGTTAGGTGAAAGTATTCCATGGTCAAAACTAGCGATCCGTTGACGCGCAATCTAGCTGACGTGCCCACACTGCCCAAGTGCTTTTCTATCATGCGCAAAAAATGTTGTACTGTCGTTGCGGTTGTTTTCTGGCGATGTGTAACCAAGCCCTCGTCCTAGTGACCGAGAAGTACTCAGGAAAATCTTGCGAGCCAGAAAAGCATGTTAAAAGATTAGAAGGCATGGAATAAAACAGAAGATTGTTGAAGAATCTGGGGCAAAGTGCTTACTTAGAATTTGGAGCAAGAGTTGACAAAATAGAAGATACTATTCAGACATTAGAAAGAAGACTTCTCTAACCCTTTCAGTCACGGTGTGTACAATTGTACAAATCAAATTCGAAGTCGCATCACGAACCGCGTGTTTCTTGAAATGACCTGAAACTTAGTGTGCACATTCGTGCAGGCTTCCTGAGTGGAAAACTAGAGCTCCTTTAACTTCAATATGCTGTATATTTCTGCAGATGATAACTTTGCTAGGGACATTACCATGTTTGACGATCGTTTGACGTGCGACGTTCCAGGACCAACGTCAAGAGTATTTTTTTTCTTCGCTCGAAAAGCATACAACGAAAAAATAAACTGTGCATGCATTTTAGGCCTAATAGTTGATTCCTTTTATGCAAGGATTGAAGCTGACTGATTGCAGAGTAATTAGATATTCAATTACACGCTAATTAGCATTAATTGCTGTAACTCACACAAAACTGAAAGGGCTATAGCCCTTTCAGTCACGAATTATGATGCACTGTCTGCAAATGCATCAAATTTGCATGGCATGATTTCAAGGCACTCAGTATTACATTCCAAGAAATAAAATGAAGGAATGTGTTGTTTGTGTGAGTTACAGTAATTAACGTTTGTGTTTGTGTGAGTTACAGTTACAGTAATTAGCGTGTAAATAAATATTTATTTATTCTGCAATCAGTCAGCTTCAATCCTTCCATAATAGGAATGAACTATAAGGCCCAATATTCATGCACAGTTTGTTTTTTGGTTGTATGCTTTTCGAGCGAAGAAAGAAAAATACTCTTGACGTTGGTCCTGGAAAGTCGCACATCCAACGATCGTCGAACATGGTAGTGTCCCTAGCAAAGTGATTATCTGCAGCTATAAGCAGCATAATGTAGTTAAATAGCCGCTTGTTGTCCACTCAGGAAGCCTGCGCGAACGTGCACACTAAGTTTCAGGCCATTTGAAGAAACACGCGGTGCGATATGCGACTCCGAAGTTGATGTGTACAACTGTACACACGGTAGCTGAAAGGGCTATCTTGAAGACCGTAGTAAGCGCAGTAATCTGATTGTATTTGGCACTACAAAAAATGAAAGTGAGACGACCGATTCACTCACGAAGAAAGTTGTCGAAGGAATACGTAAGGAAACACAGGGTGTACAGGTTTCCTCATTTGAACGGCTGCACAGAATGCGGCGTAAACAAAGAGAAAAATAGCGCCCAGTAATCGTGAGGTTTTTGGAACCCCGTGATAAACTAAACGCGCTAAGAAATTGCTCGAAGCGAAAAAACAGAAAGAAATATTACTATGTCAGAGAACTTCTCTGCTCCCACAAGGCATATTAGAAAGCACTTCCAGGAAAGTTCTGCTGCTGAAAAAGCATCGAGAAGCAAGAAATTCGGCAGATCTCACGTACCGATAATAATAATATCTAGGGTTTAACGTCCCAAAACCACGGTATGATTATGAGAGACGCCGTAGTGGAGGGCTCCGGAAATTTCGACCACCCGGGGTTCTTTAACGTGCACCTAAATCTAAGTACACGGGCCTCAAACATTTTCGCCTCCATCGAAAATGCAGCCGCCGCGGCCGGGATTCGATCCCGCGACCTTCGGGTCAGCAGTCGAGCGCCATAACCACTAGACCACCGTGGCGGGGCTCTCACGTACCGAGGGAATCTATGTTATGCAATGCATGCGCGGGAAAGTGACTGTGGCGTATTTTTTTTCACATTCAGCGAAACGTGACAGAATGACGCTAGAGAAATGTGCAAATGGTATACGCACACACAAATGTTGAAGAGTCACACATGTGTTATATAAGCAGTTTACAGTTGCGCAAGGATGCCAACTTTGGTGTTACCAACACCACACGCGGTAAGCTGATATATATTGCTTATATTCTTCAATACTGGATAGCACGAATCCGAACAGGACAAAGAAGGAACACAGATGCGAAGGACAGGCGCTACTCGTATTCAGTAAATTTTTTCTAGATATATGCACCGCGGAGTGGCACGCGCAGGCGCACTGCACGTACACGTCACAGTTGTAGCTGTTACAGTTGCGCTAGAGTTGTTATGCTTATGCTTGTCTGTTATGACGGACAACGCACACACGTTTCACGAACTCGTGTGCATGTGTGGAAGGGGTTCTTGACAGTTCTTGAAGAAGGTCATCATCACCGGGATCAGTGAGCAAGAGCAGCTGGACAGGGCTTGTTACTGTAGTGAAGTGCGAGGTGGACAGCTGGTGGAAATCGTGGATGCCTCTTCCGAAGAAATGATCAATGATGCATCCTGTCCTGGACGTGGCAACGAGGTCTTGTGATGCCCTGTTCGCAGCCAAGCCGTATTTCATGCAGTGTAAGCAGCAGGCGTTGTTTGGTTTTGATAGATCAATGTTGAAGTCACCGGTAATGATGAGGGGCGTGGTCCTCTCGACAGAGTTATTGTAGGAAGCATTGACCCCGCTTTTCACGTAATGCACGTCGTCCACGTTGCGGACCAAGTGGACGAGTGGATGATAGTCGAGCGTATTCCAGGGGTGTTCTGTCTTCAGTTCCTCAATTTCCTTGCGTCCGACGCGGTGGTATAGCGGTTACGGGGCTCGGCTACTGTGCCGATGGTCGCGGGTTCGATCTGGGCAGCGGCGGTTGGATTTCAATCAATCAATCAAATCAAATTTTATTTTCGCTTCAGACAATACAGTGCATTGTCACTGCGAAAATAGGGAACCACAGAAAAAAGCTGCGCTTGCGCAGCTTGACTAAGCTCTGGTCACCCGTACAGCAGCAGTGACAGGACGAAACATCTAAGCAAGTCTATGTAGCCGCAGTATATACAAATGCTACTACCAAAAGTAATTACCTAATCTACGTTGTTGAACTGAAAAAAAAAACAAACACCAATGTATGTTCTAATGTGCAATCACTTTAGTAAAACCGGCTGCTGTAAATATACGAACATGAGTAGTTCCAACACATTTATATAAACAGATCTAGTAAGGTTTTTTTAGTACAGTTAAGAACATCAACATTTCTTTGTTCTAGTTCATTTAGTGTGGTTGCCAGTACGTAATCAAGTTTTTCTTTTCCATAATGGGTACGCGAGAAAGGAACGTGGTATGGTGGGTGATACCTGAAAGGATAGGAAATTGTATTTGCTCGGAGATTTGCTATTGCTTCGAATAGATCTGCTCTTCCTAATGTGGCATTTTTGTATGTTCTCAGTAGTTTATGTTTGTATATGTTGTGAATCTTCATAATTTTATGTTTGTGGAATAGAGGTTCTGTGTGTTCTAGAAACGAGGCGTTTTCTATTGAACGAAGTGCTTTTTTCTGGGCCATGAATATTTGCTGTAAGTTTTATAATGTTGTGTTTCCCCATATTAGTGTGCAATAATATAAGTAAGAGTTGAAGAGCGCGAAATATAACATTCTTTTAATGCTAACAGGAAAAGTGGGACGGTTCCGGCTTAATACACCGGCTACTCTGCTTAATTTTGGCAATAAGGTTTTCACATGTTCATTCCAGGACATATTTTCGGAAAAAATTACGCCGAGAATCTTAATATGTTTCTCTACTTTGATTTGAAATGGCCCGAGAATTATATAATCGTCGATGTTTCTTAAAATTCCCGGGGCACGGAACAACACACACTTAGTTTTCGATTCGTTTAAAGTAAGCCTATTGAAGTTGCACCAGGCCTGTAAGTTATGACAGAATGTGTCACCCTTTCGTTTTATGGTCTCCAAGTCTCTTCCTTCAAGAAGTACCGAGCAATCGTCGGCATATATAATATATTTACAATCCTCATAGATTCTCACAATATCATTAATATAGAACAGGAAGAGAATCGGTCCTAGTATGCTACCCTGAGGAACCCCAAATTCAATAGGCCGAAGGTTTGATTTACATTCATTTAGTTCAACGTATTGGTAGCGCGTTTTCAAATAAGATTTAACAAGTTGTAATACTGTCCCACGTAACCCATAATGTTCTAACTTTTCAAATAAAATTGAGTGGTTTACCCTATCGAAAGCTTTACTAAAATCTAGAAATATACCCAGTGTCATGACCTTATTTTCAAAATTGTATAATATTTCCTCTTTTTGAACTAGAAGTGCTGTCTCAGTGCAACGTCCCTTTCTGAAGCCGAATTGGTGATCTGTTAATAGGTTGTATTTTGTAGTAAATTTCGCAATACGACAGTTTATTACTTTTTCGAGTCCCTTTGAAAAGATAGGTAATATTGACACAGGACGATAGTTGCTTAAGCTATTTCTGTCTCCATTCTTGTAAATCACTGAAACTCTAGCCACCTGCATGCTGTCTGGAAAAATCCCAGTAGAGATAGAGACGTTATATATATGTGTAAGCACTGGTGCAATTAAGTCTATAACGTATTTGATTGGTCTTATTTCTAAATCATCCACATCTCGGCTACGGCTGTTCCTAAGTTTCTGATACAGCATTGTTACTTCAGCGACAGATGTTGGCCGCAAGTACATTGTGTGGGATAGTCTCGGGATACGATTAGTAGCTTCGTGACAGTAGGTGCTACTTCCAATTTCAACAAAGAAATTGTTGAAAAGGTTGGCGAGTTCGGTCCCGCCAATCGTTTTGTCGTTTATGACTAGGTTGTCAATCGTATAATCTTTAGTATTCTGGTTTAGTAACTCGTTTATTTTCCTCCACACTTTGTTACCACTACGCAAGCAATCGTTGTCAAATACACGCTTATAATATTCGTTTTTTGATTTTTTGATATCTTTATTCAACTTATTCCGAAATTTCTTAAACTCTTTTAATTCGTCCATGTTACGAGACTTAAGAAAGTTGTCAAAAAGCTTATTCTTATGCTTAATAAGCTTGATGTACTCATGTGTGATCCACGGTTTGCGCACCCTTTTTTGTTTACGATATGTGCGTGATGGGAACGACTCTGAATAATGTTTTTTGAAAATTTTTATGAATAAGTCATAGCACTTATTGCTGTCTTCAAGAAGAAATACTTCCCTCCAATCTGTTCGAGAAATCTTATCCCGAAACATCTCTAACGTTTGAGACGATATATCCCTGTACACGAGTTGAGGCCAATCCCTTTGTTGCAATGAATTGTTACGGTTAAGCATGCAAAATGTAGGTAGGTGATCGCTGACGTCACTGTTGACAACGCCAGAGAGAATGTCATCAGTGTTTCGGTTAGTAATGAACAAATCCAGCACAGATGCTGTTGAAAGAGTAACGCGTGTCGGTGTTGATATAAGATTCTGAAAACCGTTGCTTTGTAATACAAGCAAAAAATCATTTGCCGCGCTCAAGCCTTTTGCAACGTCAATGTTCATATCACCGCCTATTGTTAGTAACCATCTGTTTTCACTGGCACATGAAAGCAAAGAATCAAGAAACTTCAAGAACGCCGAGATACTGCCACTTGGTGGTCTGTACAGAACAGCGAACACATTGCTATTTTTCTTAATACAAATGGCTTCGATATCATAGGTAACAGTGCTAAATTCGGGTAGAATTTCAAAACCTGGTATAGCAACCTGAATAGAAACTCCACCGCCCCTGCAATTTTTTCTGTTTAGAATGAAGTGATCGTAAGACGGTAAAACAAAGTGATCCGAAGTTTCATTGTACCAAGTCTCAGTGAACATGAGTGCATCGAAAGTAATATTGCAGGATTCTAAAAGAGCGTAGATTTCATCAAATTTATATTGCATGGATCTAAGATTTAAATGGAAAATCTTAAAAAGCTTCTCTGGGTTGTCAGGTATGATACCGCGCATGTCCTCAGGTAGCACGTAGTCGGTATCCATGTTTCTACAATCTGGACAATCGAAGTGTTCGCGCAGGGCGCGCGCATCCTTATCCTGTGGCGGTAATCTTGTCCAAATCGCTCCCGCGTTTTATTGCCACGACGGATGAAGTCTCATCGCGACGGGCAAAAATGGCACCGTTTTTTATCCAGACAAACTTCCAGCCATGTTCGCGCTTGCGCGCTATTGCCATACCAAGTAGTCTCTTTAGATGCTGACAAAGATGTTCATTTACAAAGATAGGATAATTTGCCTCACTTTTGGACGCTTCCAGTGATAGACCCAGGCTTCTGCTTGTAAGTTTTGTTTTCTTAGCCTTCTCTAGAAACTTGTCCCTCTTTTCGCGCTTCACGAACTGAACAACAATGTTCTTCTTTGTCTTGTCTTTCGTTGGCACTCTGTGAATTATGTCTATATCGCTCGCGCAGACAGGTTCACTGATAGCCGTTCCAATTTTAGCAAGAACATCTCCCAAACACTCATTTGGTGTTTCCGCAACACCTTTGATCTCAAGGTTCTAAATTCTAAATTTTCTAAATTATAGAGAGGCGAAATAATAGAGGCCCGTGTACTGTGCAATGTCAGCACATTAAAGAACACCAGATGGTCATAATTTCCGGAGCCCTCCACTACGGCGTCTCTCACAATCATATCTTGGTTTTGGGGCGTAAACCCCAACAATTATCATTATCACTTTCCTCGCGTGTCATAGTGTATGTTCGCGGTTACTGTGTTGATTGAGACTCTCTATCACCTGTGGCACATACCCACATAACATGAACTCCAGTATGCGGGTATGTGGCACACGGGACAGAGAGAAAGGGTTTCATGACGTACGCGACATGTATTTGGCGTTATTCATGTCATGAACAGTGAATTGTGTTCTTTATACACTGATCCTGTAATGTGCGGACTTTGCTATATTGCAACCCGTGGAGGCGACCAGGAGAGCGGACAGACGTAGGCGGCTAGATAGATCGATAGGTATCTAGATTTTAGCTACCTATCTATGTCTCTAGCCGCCTACGTCTGGGCGCTCTCCTGGTCGTCTCCATAACTTGTAATATATCAAAATTGACATAGCAGGGGATCTTTGTATGACGGGCGCGATGTAGTGGTAATGACATAAATGGCGCTAAACGCCTGTCGCGTACGTCATGAAACCCTTTTCCTCAGTCACGTGTGGCACATACCCGCATACCACAGTTCATGTTATGCGGGTATGTACCACAGGTCATTCACAGTCTCAATCAACACACCAACCGCGAACATACACATTGAAATGCAAGAGAAGTGAGGGAGCTGAAGGCAGAACTCCCCTGGAAGACGCTCGACTGCCATCCACTCGTCCACTTGTTGCGCCAGAATGACGCAGTCTTCTCTTCATTTCGTATGACGCTGGGCAATGCCCTCATGCTGCCCGAGTATGACGCCAGATCGATTGAGAGCCGCTTTGTGACACGCGAAGATGCCGCCGCTGAGTGCCCTGACGCACATAAGGCTATACTACAGCAATGCAGACGTCAACCGGTATAACCCACGTTGCCTCGACGCTGCGGACAACGTGTTATGTCATCCCGCATGTGATAACATAACTGGCTATGAGAACGAGTGGAAAAGATCAACGCAAGCGACATTGGTGGCCTGCCGGCCTCAATTTGCCTGAGCATGGGCAAGCCGTACATGATTACGGCCAACAAATCACGTAAGCAACTGCCTCGTTACTGGACACACGGCCACCTTGTGGGACATCGAGCGTGACGAACACGGGGACCTTGCGTTACTGTGGCTTCAATTTGCAACGTCCACGCTAGACATTGTCGTCCCAGGCAGGACGAAGCACTTCACTACCGCAGACCTGTGAATATAGTTGAAGTGGGTGGCCGTGGTCATGCGAACCGCCGCAAACACAATATACGCCAGAACAATATCTCGTGTACGAGGACACAGTTTCCCCTTGCGCAAGCAAACGTCATAACTATATATAAGTCCCAAAGGGCCACATACGCCCAGGTAGTCTACGGATACGACAGGCGCCAACCACTGAAGTTGTTCGACGTAGCACTTTCCAGGGCTTCCAGACTCGATGGCCTATACCTCACCAACGCAAAAGGTGACTTCAGGTTCCGACATGTCGCCGGCTCTATCTACAGACAGTCTGTCGACGGCATGACCCAGCTAGCAAACAGGCCTTTAGACATTGTCTTGAACCAGGCTACAGCCTTCATTCGATGCCACAAACGTAACAATCACCTGACGCTCCCCGCTCTCAACGTACAGTCTGTGCACGCGCACTTGCACGACCTCGAAAAAGACGCTCTGCTCACAGAAATTGGCATGTTAGCGCTTTCTCAAACGTGGAGCGATGAGCCCACTGTGTCGTCCAGAACAAGGGCTTCACTGCAGGTGCAACGGCGTGGCTACGTACAAGAACATGGCGATGCGCAACTTGAACGTAGGAGGCATCCCACTTTGCCGGCCGCCAGACACAGAACTAGTGATGCAGAACTGTCGATGGTACTCTTGATACTATCGATAGCTGAGTCACTTTCGAACTATCCATTGTAAAAAATGCTATCGATAGCGCCATCGATAGTAACTTCGATGGTACTATCGATAGTATAAAATCAACATCGCGAACTCATTGCCGACTAAACTTGGTTCCCCGCGCTCGCGGTACATAGTGAAGCCGGAGGAGCAGGCTGAAGGGCAACAACGTTGACATGCTTGTGTTCTTCACCCGAGTGCTTTGCTGACACATGATCTTAAAGTTCAGCTGTAGCGGAAAGGGAGCCGTTACATATGGCGGAACTGCGCGGCTTCAAATTAATATTGTCTTTTATGTAGGGGTGTGCGAATATTCGAAAGATTCGAATATTGGATAACTTGGAATATTCAGAAAATTCGAATATGCGATTCGATTATCATGCACAAAATAACTCGTCTTCCACATTTCTGCTGCGTTCGTATAGCTAAAAACGTTGCCGAGAGGAGCGATAAACATAGTAAATACAAGGAGGCGCGATATCTGCCTGCGACGAGCGCCCCAATACGTACGATTTATTGCTGGTGTATCTCCGACGTGCAGCGCTGTTGGCGATCATGTAACCGTACATTTCAATATTATGCGGCCGTAACGTGCCGCACTACCACTCGTTCACTATGCGGGGCCACTTCTGAAGAAAGACAGTGACCCACGTGACTGGTGGCGGGCGGTAGGCACCTTCAGATACAGAAGGATCGAAAGGTGGGCCAATTGGTAATTCATTTTCTTCGTTCAGCGAACTGGGAGCGCAGAAAAAGGCACAAAGGACGAAGCGAGGAACCACATATGACGAGCGCTCACTAACAACTGATTTATTTTCCACATCGGAAGGATACATTTACACAAAAATTGCGCATGGCAAAAAAGATTATGACGACGGCATGAACAGCATCAAAGGCACGTGTAAGGGTTATCTAGGTAGCTAAATTGACAGTCATGCAGTGACAGGGAAGGATGACTTATACATTGATCCGTATTCCTGGAAATGTGATATGCTTCAGATGTTTCGTGCGTAGTTTGATGAGGATGTCGAAACAACACAATCGTATTCTCAAACAGAGGTTGGCACTTGCACGAAAAGCAATGTGCCGCTAAATGGGAGTAAGGTGTATTCTTCAACGAGCTTTTGTGTTCTCTGAGACTCACGTTCACGCATCGGCCGGTTTGGCCAATGTACATACGTCCACAAGAAAGGGGTATCTTATATACCACTCCGGTGTTGCACTTATCAAACTTGATTACATGCTTCTGCAGGCATCTTCTACCTTTAGATGCATTATGTGCCCTCCTGTGCACCACTGAACGTATACTGCCCAATTTATTGGGTGCAGAGAAAACAAGACGCACGCCAAATCGGTTTCCCACATTTTTTAACCCATGGGCCATTTTATGAATGTAGGGGATTACCGCCGTACGCTTCTTTTTTTCTTCTTCCCTGTTCCCTGACGAAGTACATGCGCGTTTTTCATTACTTTTGACCGTACGCAAGAGCTTTTCACAGACTGAGGCTATTACGCAGGAAAGGTATCCAGCACCTATTAGCCGTTCTAACTGTGATAAGAAACCACTTTGCATGGTATGAAGGCAACATTTTTCGAGGGCTGAACGTAAGCACGACATTACGATTCCGCGTTTAACAAGCTTTTAATGACCAGAAGAGTAGTCTAGAACGGGTTTTGCAGAACGAGGGTTATATCTCCAGCAAAGATGCTTATCACCGAAAAACAGGGAAAGGTCTAGGAACTGCAATTTGTTGTGTTTAGGAACCTCTGAGGTAAACCGGAGGCCCATGCCTTCATTCTCGAAGCATGCCTTGACACTTTCAACGTCCACTGCTGAACACTTTTTGATGATGATTAGATAATCGTCAACATAACGGAATACTTTTGTGCTTGGCTGAAGTTTAGTGCTTAGGGCTGCATCCACCTTCCCAAGAAAAATTTGGCTTAAAACAGGGGCCACACTTGAACCTATACAAACACCTGATTTTTGCATGTACAGGTTCCCAAGCCAAACGACGAAGGTGGACTTCAAATAAAACGTCAGAATTTCTAAAAAAGACTGAGTCGACACTCCTGTGCTATTCCTGAACTATATCTCATCATTGTCTTCCACAATGCACTGCTCTACGCTGTTTAACAGTTGATCATACGGCAAATATTAATATAAGTCGACTACATCAAGACTAAAAGCTGTAACACCGGAACATTCACATATGTTGAGGTATTAAACCACGATACCAGAGTTTTTTACGTGAAAAGGGTCATTTACGCGCAACGCAGAAAGATGTTTTTGCAGATACTGAGATACAGCCAACTGCCACGTATCCCTTTCTGAAACAATCGCGCGCAGCGGCATTTCCGGTTTGTGTGTTTTAATGGAGTAAAAAATTTCTAGCTCTACACCTTTCGCCTTTTCTACTGAAGAACCACGCTTTCCTAGGTTAAGCCTTTTCAGCAGCGATATCGCTCTAGTCTTTACTTCCTTGCTTTTCAGAGAAAGTGGTTTGAAATTCCTTTCTATGGCTTCCTCGGCCTTCTTAAAAAATCTTGTTCATTAATGATGACGAAGAACCCTTCCTTGTCAGAAATGAGTACCTTTACCTGATTGTTCAAACAAAACTTAACAACTGGTTGAACGCTCAATTTTCTACTCAAATGGCTAGCATTGCTCGAAACTGCTTGAACACATTCTGTTACACACCTATAGCGTTCTTACTCCTTGGCCAGCTTGGAGACAGTCTGTGCTGTGGCAATCTTTTCTTCAGGACGAAGGGTAGGTTCCACGGAGAACTTCGGGCCTTTTCGCAGAACTTGCTGAATTTCTTCTGGCACAGACACATCACTTAGGTTCAAGAAACGTGACGCAAGGTGTGAGAGCGGGCTAGTTGGTATTCCACAATACTAAAACTTTAGCGCAAAACGAGCACGGCGGACAAAGAAACGACGAAGACAGGCGCTAACTTCCAACTATCGTTTATTAAAGCAACACACACATATATACCTGTCACATGTGATTACACAGATATCAGTCAACGCAAAAGGGGGCACTTATATAAATAAAAGCAGCAAAACTACGCAGGACCTACACGTGCGGGTGAATTTAAGTAATCTAGTTCCTTTTTTGTTAGTGCGATGGATGGCTTGCTGATGCAGCTTCCATTAGCAATCGCTGCCGCCTCAATGATGAGCCTGATGCTATCCTTAGGGTGAGATGCCAACACTGATGTAGTGTCAAATAAAGGCACGCATTTACATTCTGCGCAATGAGCCGCCAAGAAACCTTCACTGCCTTTTTTCACTTTCTGATTGTGCTCGAGCAATCTCACATTCAGGCATCTGCCTGTCTGTCCGACGTAACTTTGACCACAAGACAAAGGGATGTGATACACTACGCCCTTCACACATTCGACAAATTTGTTTCTGTGCCTAATTTTGCAGCTATTGGAAGGCCTTCCTACCGGACTGGTTCTGGCACATAACTGCGACAACTTATTAGGCGCTGAAAACACAACTGATATCCCCGCTCTTTGACCAATCTTTTTCAGATTGTGGGATATACCATGCAGGTATGGAATGACAGCCACCTTCTTACGCACTGCTGCCTGCGAATTAGTGCACAGGTCACTGCTCTTCGAACACTTTCGGAGCTTCTCTGAAACAGATACCAGCAGATGACGTGGATAACCAGCTGCCTTTAAGCGAGCACCTGTTCTTGGCGCACATGGATAGAAAGGTTCAAGAACGCTTACAGGAAACTAATGTTAGGAAATGCTTCCGTTTTGTTGATGACTATTTAATTTTGTTTGAGTGTGATGATAGAGCCTTTAATACTTCCCTGCAGCAAGCATTGACACTGTTCAAAGATTGCCTAAAGCCGATAACTCTCACGTACGAGACTCCTGAGAACGGATCCCTGAGATTCTTGGACCTTAGGCTTTCCTTTTCGAGTAACCACATATGTTGGAGATATGAGCCTCGTGCGAAAAAACCCTTGTTGCCTTTTGCCTCTGCACACAGCAAGCTTGTCAAGCGCGGAATTGCTCGTGCCTGTCTACACAACGCTTTGACTAAGTCCTGCTACCATTCGATTCATGAAAAGCTTCTGCGGGCAAATTGCTCGCTTGAAGGCAGCTGGTTATCCACGTCATCTGCTGGTATCTGTTTCAGAGAAGCTCCGAAAGTGTTCGAAGAGCAGTGACCTGTGCACTAATTCGCAGGCAGCAGTGCGTAAGAAGGTGGCTGTCATTCCATACCTGCATGGTATATCCCACAATCTGAAAAAGATTGGTCAAAGAGCGGGGATATCAGTTGTGTTTTCAGCGCCTAATAAGTTGTCGCAGTTATGTGCCAGAACCAGTCCGGTAGGAAGGCCTTCCAATAGCTGCAAAATTAGGCACAGAAACAAATTTGTCGAATGTGTGAAGGGCGTAGTGTATCACATCCCTTTGTCTTGTGGTCAAAGTTACGTCGGACAGACAGGCAGATGCCTGAATGTGAGATTGCTCGAGCACAATCAGAAAGTGAAAAAAGGCAGTGAAAGTTTCTTGGCGGCTCATTGCGCAGAATGTAAATGCGTGCCTTTATTTGACACTACATCAGTGTTGGCATCTCACCCTAAGGATAGCATCAGGCTCATCATTGAGGCGGCAGCGATTGCTAATGGAAGCTGCATCAGCAAGCCATCCATCGCACTAACAAAAAAGGAACTAGATTACTTAAATTCACCCGCACGTGTAGGTCCTGCGTAGTTTTGCTGCTTTTATTTATATAAGTGCCCCCTTTTGCGTTGACTGCTATCTGTGTAATCACATGTGACAGGTATATATGTGTGTGTTGCTTTAATAAACGATAGTTGGAAGTTAGCGCCTGTCTTCGTTGTTTCTATGTCCGCCGTGCTCGTTTTGCGCTAAAGTTTTAGTATCAAGAAACGTCCCTCGCGTGAAGCTTGTTTTTTCCTGACAGGTAGTTGTGGTCTGATGCAATTCCACAAGGTTTCCGTGACAGATATCGAAGTTTTGCACCAGTCGCGATACGAACCGCGGTTGTTGCTTCTATGACCGTCTTGGTCACAAATGACCCTCAGCCAGTCCTTATACCACCGGACTTGTGTGTACCATTCCGAACGAAGGATTCGGCACATCGTCTTGGTGTGACCAAACGACGGACTAATCAATCAAAAAGCATTTGTACATCTGCCGGACATGTTCCTTGACGAAGGTGCCACGATGCTACTCTTGCCCGACATGTAGCGACAGCAATCCACGATGCCAAAATGGCAGGGTCTTGAAGAGAGGGACTAAAACAGTTTTCTTATGTGTTGTCTTATGTGGTTCCTCGCTTCGCCTTTGTTGTCTTTTTCTGCGCTCCCAGTTCGCTGAACGAAGAAAACCTTCAGATACCCCAGTCTGGCAAAGCTTTGCGCCATGTACCTCCCTATACCAGCCACTTGTGTTCCAAGCGAGCGGGCCTTTTCAGTGGCAGGGGGGGGGGGGGGTTGTGTCTGTAAGAAGGGAGCGCCTGCTGCCTGATCATGTGGAGCGACTCATATTTCTTCATGATAACATCTAGTCATTACTTTCATTGTGCCGTGATATTTGCTTGTGTTGTGATGTGCTAGCCTGGACATTGTGTTCTGGAGATAGCAGTGTATGTTATGTTGCCAGTCAGGCTGTTAATGTTTTTTTTTTTTTTCAAATAGCTACATGTCAAATAAAATATTGTCACTGTGGAGGCATTTTTCCTTTGTTATTCGATATTCGATTCGATATTTGAAGGTGGTATATTCGTATTCGATTCGTATTCGAAAAATTTGATATTCGCACACCCCTAATTTTATGATTTCAAAATGAAAATAATATATCAAGAAATAAGTTTGTTATTTGTAAGGTGCACATGGTTGATTTTAGATATGAATTTATTAATTGACATATTCTGTGATTTTCCCTATGGAAATAATTTATTTCTGTCGCCAAAATTGCTCATAAATTAAGAGAAGGTGATAGTAGCCTATCGCAAATATTTTGAGAGCATGGCCGGCCAGCAACAACATCATTATTCACACCACTATCGATAGTATTGTCACGTGGTTGTGAAAGTCAAGAATGCTGCAGCAAGATTGGGAAATACAGAACTCTTTATGTGGGGGAGCTGGTGCGCAGAAAATCAGAACTCAAAATACAAGCGATACTGGCTGCGTACTGATAGCGGCGGGAACAGTCTTCGGCCGTCCAGTGTGCTGATCACCAGTGGAACGCGTCGTGTTTTATGCATCAGTCATATAACCTTCTAGCGTAATTGCTGGTGCTCGCGTAAGCTCTCGAACAAAATTGACTATTCGCATCCCGCGCGTACTCCTAACAGAATGATCTCAAACAATGGTCACGGTCTGCGTCAAATGTTGCTAACAGTCTTTGCGGATGAAACCCGAACACATCAAAACAAGCAATAAACACGCGTAGCGGCAATATCGCTAGTAATATTACCGATGGTACTACCGAATACACTATCGATAGTTTCTCGATAGTAGTACTATCGATAGTCTGCTTACACTATCGATAGTTTTAAAAAAACTATCGACGCTATCGATAGCCAATTTGCAGATAGTTCTGCATCACTACACAGAACACACACTGACGAGCAGCGGAATCAGCGAGGTCTCCGTTGCGCACATCACAATAATAAAAACATTAAACTCGCCGCCATCTACGTGAGGGCTGTCAAGAACGCCTTCCCCACATGCACAAGGGTTCGTGAGACGTGCGTGCGTTTTCCATCATAACGGACAAGTATATGCTACACGTATCACATTACCGTGTGGGGTGTTGTTAATTCCCATGTTGCTGTTGGCATCGTTAGGCAACTGTAAATAACTGGCTATATAACACATGTGCCACTCTTCAACATATGTATGTGCGTATACCATTTGCACATATCTTTAGCGTCATTTCGTAACGTTTGGCTCAATGTAAAAAGTTACGCCACTGTCACCTTCCCGCCGCATGCTTCGCATAACATCGAATCCCACCCACGGTACGTGGGATCTACCGAGTTTGTTTATACGACAAGATCAAGAGCAATGGCTATATGTACGCGTGAGATGATACTAAAAAGATATGAGAGCGAGTTGGTAAAAATGCTGATCAAGCCCGACAGCCTAAATGACCTACCTCGACAGCAAAAAGTGTTTGAATCTAAATGCGCGCAGCGTATTGAATTAAATAGACGACCTGAAAAGCATCCTCATAACGCATAAAGCTCATGTAACAAATGTAACTGAAACCTCGTTGCACAGTGGCATCGCTGACGCTGAAATTGCACCTCCTCATTGTAGGATCCACAGAAACGACAGGGACTCCCGAGGCGGGGGAGTGGCCATATTGTTTTCGGAATCTAGAAACGTCCTAAGATTCCCTGATATTGCAGGAATTGAGTGTGTGATTATAAACATATTCCTAGATGAAATAACTGAATTGGAGGATCGTACTGCCCCCCGAACACTTATAACGCGTTATTTGAACAAATAAACAAGTTTTTGTACCAATACAGAAGTCATACATACAATTTGTTACTAGCCGGTGATTTGAATACGCCATTAATAAACTAGGCTCATGCTTTCCGGGTTCCACTCTGCCGAGCTTCCTAGCCGCTTGCTGACCTTGTTAAATGCGAAGCATTTCTTAGCGAACCTCTGGCACTTTGAGCGTTTCTATCTACGTATCTATCTATCTATCTATCTAGCCGCCTACGTCTGGGTGCTCTCATGATCGCCTCCTTAGCTTGGTGTAGACCAAAATTTGCATGGGAGGGTAAGAGGATTTGACGAATATTATTGCCGGGTCATGACATGAATAACAATAAAATCCTGTCGCGTACGTCGTGAAACCCTTTCCACTAAACACGTGTGGCACATACCCGTTTACCACGGGCCGCGGTGTACGGGTATGCGCCACAGGTGATTGACATTATATCTACCCAGGAACGGCGAGAACAGACATTCGTAACTTAAATGCTAGAGCGTTAAGAAAAACCAAGATCGGCAGCGCTGACTCAACGAATGGAAAGAATGAAAATTAGGATCCCAGCAGGAATCGAACTCAAGCATTCTGCGTGGCAATCAGGTATTCTACCACTGAGCCACGCCAGGTCTATAAACTGGTTTGGAAAAACAGCCTACGCAGGCGTAATAACGGTGCAACGTCAATTGTGGTTGTGGTGCTGGCTATCTAATTTTACAATAAAGCAGTAAACACTACATGATACTCCTACGATACAGGCGTCACATCAGATTGACGTCTGTAGTTTCAGTGTTGGCTCCGCTTTTATAGCAGTCTAATAAACATTACGTTTGTATTCCTATGATTCAGCAAGCTATATTGCTCGACCCCGGAGGAATACATTAACGAAAGTTACATATGATATCGCCATCACCGCACCGTAAAGTGCACTTCGTCCACCAGAACGACGCAGTGTCCTCTTCATTTTTTACGAGGCTGGGCGATGGCCTCATGCTGACCGAGAATGATGCCAGATTGATTGACAGCCGCTTTGTAGACTAGGCTACGTAGGCCACATACGTCCAGGTAGTCTACGAATACCACAAACACCATCCACTGATGTTGGTCTACGTAGCACTATCCAGGCCTACCAGCCTCGAAGGCCTATACCTCACCAACGCGAAGGGTGGCTTCAGGTTCCGACATGTCGCCGGCTCTGCCCACAGACAATTTGTCGACGAAATAACCGAGGCATCCACGAATTCCGACATCTCTACGATACCACATACTTCCCTACACATGGACCCCTCGTCACCACGATCACGACCGGATCCTGTAACAACTCATGACCAGCTGCTGGTGCTCACTGATCACGGTGATGATGGCCTTGTTCAAGAACTGTCAACAACTTATTCCACACAAGCACGCGGGTTCGTGAAACGTGTGTGCGTTCTCCATCACAAGGGCCAAGTATAAGCACTACATATCAGCTTAAGGCTTCGGGTGTTGGTAATGCCCACGTTGCCGTTGGCAGCGTTGTCCAACTGTAAACAATTGGTTATATAACACATATGCGGAAGCTTCAACATATATATGTGTGCGTATAAAATTTATACAAATCTTTAGCGTTATCTTGTAACGTGTCGCTCAGTAAAAAAAAGTTACGCCACAGTCACCAACCCGCCGCATGCTTCGCATAACATCGACTCCCACGCTACGTGGGATCTGCCGAATTTTTTTTATTTCACAATTTAACGCGACTGGTGAGGGAGCCCACTCGATCTCAACGGAATAGCAACACAGTTCATGACCTCGATTTTGTTAATTGTGGTATTATGAGTAGCAATCCACAGGTTCAGGTGCCTGAAGGCATATATCACCCTAAAATGGTGTCCCTAAATATGCAGTTAGGTTTTACCTCAAAACATCGGATCCAAAAAAGGAAGATTTTTGTCTTTTCTCGTGCAAGTCACGTTGACATTTGGATGCTATGGACAAGGGTTTTTCTGGGTTTGCTTCAATTTACGAATCTGCTGGACATTCAGTAGATAACCTATGGCGTTTTTTAGACAGTGATCAAATGCATGCACAATTGTTTTCCATGCAAACAAAAAGTACTGTGAAATTCTAGTCCTTGGACAACAAAAGAAATTATTCGCTGAAGTCGTAAGCGGAACAAAGCTAGGAAATAGCGCGAACGACGTCCCTCAGGGGCGTCGTTTGCGCACAAGCGAGCATCGCACAGATAAGATGTAAAGACTACGTTTGCAGCCCAAAAACATAATCTCAAAAGCAAAAGATCACTGACAGGAAGTGTCCTTAACAAGCTTTCCTCTTTCATCGCCCGGAAAGTTCTGGCGCCATATCGCACCAAAAAGATAAAGCTTCCCTTATTCTTTCCATCAACAGAGGAAACGTAACCAACAGTGCAGAAATCGCAGAGGCGTTGAAGGTCTATTCAACTCGGTGTTCACAAACGATGACGGAATCGCCCCTCCCTTTCCATCACTAGACGGCGTAGCTCCCTTAGAAAACATTAGCCATTCTGCAAAAGGCGTTCTGTCGTCTGTGCTGAACATAGATACAAGGAAGTCACCCAAAAAAATGCTATAGACGTCAGACTCTGCCCAGGCGGCGCTACGAAAAACACCGCCACCAGCGCCCTCGTCGCAGCCCTGGCGCTAACTGGGTATTACAAAGAGAGCCGTCCGCAAGCGAATGTGCATAGGCCTCAAACCGTACCTCGACCCTCTTTCGTTGGGTCGAGGTACGGTTTCCTGAACATCAAGGACCTGGAAAGCTTGTTCCGCCAATCCACGCTTTACAAAACTAGAAAGGTCATCAATACGAACTGCGGGTACATCGCAAAATTAGTTTCATTTATTTCGGCGTGCTGGAGCTGGCAAGTACAAGCGAGCATCGCACGACATGTTCGAAGCAAGCCCGCCGACCACCGTTCTGTAGCGTATAAATGCGTTAAATTTGTGTATATACATAACGTCAAAGCGATTAAGTACATTTAGTTAGCTATGCATCTTACGATCAGTGGTGCAAAGCTCGCTTTATCAGGGACGAATTGCCCCGGCGATTTTCGCCTTTTCAGTTGCATTCACCCTTCTTCCCTCGCTTCCTGTGCAGTGGACAGTTTCATTACGCACCCTCGAAGGTTCTGTTGACGGTTTTCTTCCGATTCTACATACTGCAAATGGGGATACGTGCGTGTCCCCTTTCGCGCTGTGCAACCAAAGGCAAAACCGTGGCCTACCAGACCTGCTCCAGCAATCGTGGAGGCCACGGGCAAAACAAACCTGAAGGGGGTCACGGCTAACATTTTGTGATTTACTTGTATGATGCACGTGTTCGCATTTGCTAGTTAAAACCTGAACTTTGATCCTTCAGAACGTACAGGCGCGTGCAAAAGTATACGGACCACGGGATCGCGTGGCAGAATGCATTGACGCGCCATCTACCGACGATGCGCCTGCTGTCGAGAGCATCACTGAAGCAGCGGTGCGCATGCGCGTCCCTACATATCAGATGGCCTCTCATGTCGCTCTGTCTGACGTGGTTATGGCGCTCGTAGACAAAACGTCAACTGAGTGTCGCTTTCGTTGTTCCATCTAATCTGCGCCGTTGTTTTACGAGACGGCTGCGGCGGGGCCGGCTCAAGCGCCGAGCGCGCGTCGCTTTTAACACGAAAGTGTGTTATGCCGGGGTCCACCAAGACTTCAGTGACGTATTTCCGTCACGGAAATGACGTCGAAAAAATGTACATAATGAGGTGGCGAAGAAAAAGGGGTGCCGTCAACGGGCATCGAACCCACGACCGCTCGGTCCGCAACAACAGATGCCGGGCACGCTATCCACTGCGCCACGGTGACAGACTGAAGGCTTTACGAACGCGCCTTTTATATATACCACTCTCCCAGTCGGCTCGGTGGTGTTGACCTCTGGGAGTGGTAAGGTAAAGTAATTCGTCATTGCTGTGGCCTCTCGCGACTAGCACCTGCAACGCGTTTACGCCTCCGTCCCATTCGGCGCGTTTTCAATAAAGTTGAATTTTGTCAATGCCTTAACACACCGCGAGGTGGCGACCTTTGCCCAAGCGTCGTAAAAGCGTCGGACTTGCTCAGCATCACGCTAATACAAACCAAAAATCACAGCATATCCACGGAGTGAATGATGATGAGTGGGCGAAGCTGCGGATGTTCATCGGTAAACCGTGAATCTTCCGTGAATTCTGCCCAGTACATCATCACCGACGTGAGATCGGGCGCGTTTATACTAAAGGTTCCATGAGTTATGACGACTTGCAGCTCACTTTAATTTTACATGTACGCTGTGAATTTTCATTGTTTAGAAAACCATTGCTTTAGAAAACATCTGGCGTCTTTCGTTAAGCAGCTGGTGTCTTTTCGTTTTGCTTTAGAAACATCTGGCGTTCTTTCGTTTTGCTTTTAGAAAACATCTGGCGTCTTTCGTTGGTTTATTTCATCAATCAACGGCGTTTTGAACAAAATTTTTATTGTTTAATCACGCACAGGAGAAATCTCACCAGGCACTACCCTGGAGGTAAACAATGGCTGATAATGGGAATGAGAGACAGAAGAAGTCGGCTTTTAGCTAACACTTACACTTCTACTTCTACTAACGTTTCCTACTGGAACATGCCAATGGCTGCTAATGGAGAATGAGAGACAGAAGAATTCGGCTTTTAGTTAACGCGCACGCTGCGAATTTTTTATTGTTCAACAATGCACAGGAAAAATCTCCCACCGGCACCACCTTGGAGGTCAAAGCGTAAGACTGGTTACGCACTACGACTACTACGACTACGACTACGAGGGACGAACGGGTGCCGCCTTAAGGAGCTTCGCCCCTAAAATAGCTCTGCGACGCGCGCCTGCCTCACCTGGCTTTAACACCGCGTTCCCGGCTCAGGCGCTCACCCCAAGAAAAATCGCGACCGGGCTACCGGGGTGGCACGACGCGCTTTGCGTTTCCCTCTAGTCCGGCCGTGGTATTAAATCACACTTTAACATGACGCGGGATGGCGACCAAGCTCTGCGTCCAATATGCGTCGCTCTTCTGGCTATCACAACTCGTTCTCTGATTACGCTGCCACCGTTGACTACTACAGCTACCACAAGGGTTTGTTTAATCATTTAACATGGACGTTAGTCGTCGGGATGGAGATGTACCACCAATCATGAAAGTGGGTGCATACACGTTAAACGGCGCCATTAGCTGCCAGACATCAATATACATTGTGCAAACTCTCTTATATCAATGTACAGTAAGCATTCAGTTACTTCTGTAAGGGCACGCTTTACTTTCGTGTTATTCCGATTCCTATGACGGAGGGATCAACCGTGTTTTTTACACCGGTCAATCAGCCTAACTAAGCATCGTAGAACCTAGTGAAGCCAAGCATACATGATTAAGTTTCTCAACCCAGCTCGTCTTTGTCGCTTTAAGCCATGTTAAGCTTAGATGTGCCTAGTTAAGCCAAAGTAAGTGTAGCCGAAACTGATTAAACCTATAGTTCAGCATGGTATCTCGTAATAAAGCCGAGCATAAGTAAGTTCATTTAAGCAAATCCTAATTAAGCTTAGCCCAGGTCGCCGTTTTCATGTTAGGCCAAGTTGAACTTACATGAGCGCAGTTGAGTCAAGGAAAGTGTAGCCAAATCTAATTAAGCATAGTTTGTCATGGTTTAACCCGATACAGCCAAGCATATTAAGCATAAACAAGGCAAGCCTACTTGTGACCAATTAAGCCAAGTCGAATTCCCCATCAGCCCAATGAAGCCAAGCTCAGGAGGATTACCCTTGACCAAGCTGAGACTAATTAGGATCATTAAAGCCTAATTAGCGTTAATTATGGCACTAATTAAGCTTATATAAAACCAAGCACACCCTGGATACTCGAGCTTCTGGTGGCCTATTTCCTCAACCTTAAAAAACTAATTAACCTAATTAAGCGGTGTCAAGCTCCGCAATGCGTCTTCTTTCCTCCAAGGGTATGCATGGCGCCATTACTGATGAAGCACCACTACTGACGCCACTTTCATAGTCTACTACTTCAAAACTGTAATACAGACGATCTTAAGAGCTATTTGCAGCGCGTGTCAATGTAAGTTATCGTCTGCGCTCATCGCTGCCAGTGATCACGAAGATAGGGCGTCGGGCTAAGCGTGCGAAAAATGACCACACAGTTCAATAAAGGAATTGTTACGTCATATGCGGCTGAAGGCTTCGACATATACCTATAATTTGTGGCTGGCTGGGACCCCGTCGTTCATGGCTGAAATTATTAGGCGGAGCAACTTAACACTACTTAGGATTAACTGAGATTTATTAGGTTCAGCTTGGTCAGCGGTAACGCTCCTGAGCTTGGCTGCAAGGGGCTCACAGGGAATCAGCTTCGATTGCTTGAAAATAACACGAATAATTGGATTTGCTTAATTAAAGCTAATTACGCTCTGATTTAATTTGGAAGTACCATGCTCAATTATGCCTAATAAGATTCATATCTACATGTCCTGACACCGCTTAATTAGGTTAATTAGTTTAATTAACGTTGAGGAAATAGGCCACGTGAAACTCGAGTATCTAGGGCGTGCTTTGTTTGATATAAGCTTAATTAGTACCATAATTAACGCTAATTAGGCTTTAATGATCCTAATTAGTCTCAGCTTGGTCAAGGGTAATCCTCCTGAGCTTCAGTAGGGTACGGATTTGGGCTGGTTGGTGCATGACTTCAAGTAGAAAACAGCGCTACGAGACGGGACAAAGAAAGGGCACAAACACGGCGCTGACTATCAACCAAATGTGCTTTTATTCCACCAGTCCGCATATTTATACTCCACCATGACTAAAGAAAGCATAACAAAACAGCAGAAAAAACCGGTCAGCCTGCGCAAAGCACGCGAACAAGGTCTCTAAACAAGCAAAAGACAGTCAACTGTCCATTCATTGCAATGAATGCGGCTGCCAGCCATCTTTTAAAGATACGAGTTTCCTATCAAAGTACTATGACGAACGTGCGCGTCTCGTTTCTGAAGCGTATCACATTTGTAAAGGCGGCGAGGCATGTGTTAGCCTCCCCTCGATTTCACTGCTTCCGAAGGAGATAACATTTATGCCGAGTTAACAAATTTTCTTGCCTTTGCGCAGGCTGACCGGTTTTTTCTGGTGTTTTTGTTATGCTTTCTTTAGTCATGGTGGTGTATAAATATGCGGACTGGTGGAATAAAAGCACATTTGGTTGATAGTCAGCGCCGTGTTTGTGCCCTTTCCTTGTCCCGTCTCGTAGCGATGTTTTCTACTTGAACTCCTGAGCTTGGCTTCATTGGGCTGATGGGGAATTCGACTTGGCTTAATTGGTCACAAGTAGGCTTGCCTTGTTTATGCTTAATATGCTTGGCTGTATCGGGTTAAACCATGACAAACTATGCTTAATTAGATTTGGCTACACTTTCCTTGACTCAACTGCGCTCATGTAAGTTCAACTTGGCCTAACATGAAAACGGCGACCTGGGCTAAGCTTAATTAGGATTTGCTTAAATGAACTTACTTATGCTCGGCTTTATTACGAGATACCATGCTCAACTAGGTTTAATATCAGTTTCGGCTACACTTACTTTGGCTTAACTAGGCACATCTAAGCTTAACATGGCTTAAAGCGACAAAGACGAGCTGGGTTGAGAAACTTAATCATGTATGCTTGGCTTCACTAGGTTCTACGATGCTTAGTTAGGCTGATTGACCGGTGTAAAAAGCGACGCGCGCATGGCGCTTGAGCCGGTCCCGCCGCAGCCGTCTCGTAAAACAACGGCGCAGATTAGATGGAACAACGAGAGCGACACTCACTTGACAAGGCTGTTTGGTGGCGCGTCCGACTGGCGGAGGAAATTCATAGCTCTCTTGCTGAGCGTTAAATGCGCAAACAGACACAATTTCAACCTCAATCGTTGTTTAGCAGCTGCTACTTGCACCTGGTCCCACAGCAAACTTTGCAAGGGAGTCGGACTTTGCACATACCCAATACTGCTCCGATAGGTGGCGTCACACGTCTTGCGAAACTTCAGGGTCTGACGTCTATACCCAGCGCATTTCTTGATCGTTATGCGGAATGGTGTTCTATCTAACACTTATATTCTCCAAATCATTGCCTAGTGGCAAGGCCCCGCATTAACGGAAATATGCAAGAGTAATTCCCATACCTAAATAAGTCCCTAGTGTCATTCATCATACAGGCCTATTTCGTTGTTGTGTACATGTGCAAAGTTACTTGAGCTCATAATAATTAACCATATCTCGGCCTTCCTTGAAACATGTAACGTAATCGACCCACGGCAAGACGGTTTTCGCAAAGGTCTGTCTACTACCACACAACTACTTGGCCGCGGCGGCTGCATTTTCGATCACGGCGAAAATGTTTGAGGCCCGTGTGCTTAGATTTAGGTGCACGTTAAAGAACCCCAAGCGGTCGAAATTTCCGGAGCCCTCCACTACGGCTTGTCTCATAATCATATCGTGGTTTAGGACGTCAGACCCCAGATATTATTATTATATACCACACAACAACTTGAGAGAGTTCACGCAGGCGTTATGGATAACCATAGTAAAGTTGACATAGTCCTTGATTTTGAAAAAAAAGCTTTCGATCGAGTTTCCCATCCGAAATTACTGATGAAATTAAAACCGACACTCAAGAAAGATTCTTTACTCGAAAGAATTCGGGCATACCTTTCACATAGGTACCAAAGTGTATCTGTAGATGGTTCAAGCTCCACACCCACTTCAGTTCACTGCAAAATACCGCAAGGCTCCATCCTTGGCCCGCTTCTGTTTTTAATATTCATTAATGATATAACCTGTGACATACCTGTTAAAATAAGACTTTTTGCAGAGGACTGCGTCTTTTATCACGTCATCAATGACCCTAACGACCAGGTAACCTTAAACGATTCTCTAGGGAAAATACACTCATGGTGTTCCACTTGACAGATGAACATGAGTCCTAAAAACTGTCGCAATGAGAGTTACGCGCAATAAATATCCCTTGCCTCTCACCTACTACATCAACAGCAACCGCAAATCTCTCGTTAACAGCTACAAATGCTCAGGTGTGATGATTACTTCGGACTTAAAGCGGAAGAAGCACATAGAATACACACAAAAAGAGACAATGAAAATGCTTGGGTACTTACGCAGAACCATTGCAAGGTATACCAAAGAAATTAAAATGTTGGCATGCAATATGTACGTGTGACCCGTACTAGAACACGCGTCGCCTGTGTGGGACACTCATACATGAGTGAATATTAAAAAGCTGGAGCGCGTACATGGGATATCCATGAGGTTTATTTACAACACTCATGGTCGAAACGCATCCCCTTCAACCTCATTGAAAGTTTGAACTTGGAACCCTAAGAACGCAGGCGCACCTGTGAAAGTCTGAAACTCTTCTATCAGATATATCAAAATAACCTAGGGATCGATAAAGACAAAAATAATGAACCTTTCAAATCACGAACAACACGTTCGCACCATAGCAATAAAGCCGAAGAATTCTCATGCAAAAGCACTACTTTCCAAACACGATTCTTTCCCCGAACAGCACGTATAGTCGGAGCGCCCTGCCCGATGAAGCTGTCATCTTCATTCATCAATGTGAATATTGAAAATACCAGCCATCCCTTGAACGTTTTCTTGTTTCTTTTTAAAACATTGCACGTAATCTATACTGTGTGTGCCCGATTGGTATGTCTCTGCTATGATCAGCGCTAGCTCGTTTGTATGTTTGTGCACATTCTGCTCATTGTGTCGATGTATTTGTTATTCACGCCTATTCTTTATCAAAACTTGCTTATTAAAAATGATAAAAACAGGGAAAGAGAGCGGGAGAAGAAAAAAAGGAAGAAGCGATGCATTGAGGGCTGTGGTTACGATATTTGTAAATTCCTATTCTTGTACATTTTCTCCCGACGCTCTGTTTTTGTTTTAGGCCTCTCTAGTAGTTTTCATGCATTGGAGAACGTTTTGTCAAATCGATCTACGACTTCGCATAAAAGTCGGCAGTATTGACTAAAACAATGAACAAGCAAATATATAAAACGTGGTGCATATTGGTTTGGGTAGGAATCGAACCCGGCCCTCCGGGGTACGAGACGAGCACTCTTTCGCCGTGGTCGATTGGTCTAATCGGTAGTGCAGTTGACGCATTATCGCCATGCTCCGAGTGCGATCCGGAAGCCATGGCTGCTCGACGGTTATGGCTTATTGAAGGTGCAACTAGGGCGTCATAGCATAAGTCACATAGACGCGCTCAAGCCACTCCTCGTGCGTCCTGATACCTTCTAATCAGCATGAGATGACACAAATCGAGAGCCGATTATACAGTTTATTTATTGCTGTCAGGACAAGCGCGAGTTTCCTACTTGCCCACTGTCGTAAAAAAAAATGAAAAAAAAAGAACACACGTGACCTCCTGCATTGGAGCGTTGACTTTGGGTAATCACGTCACACGGTGTATATATTAGTTATATATAATAGGTTTCACGGCTGTGTAGTTGAATATCAGTTGCACCTTTCTCCTTGCAGTCCAAGAAACACTGGAAGCCGTGAAGGACGAACCACGTAAGCATGTGTCACAATCAATCAATCAATCAATCAATCAATCAATCAATCAATCAATCAATTAATCAAGAAGAATTTTATTGCATCATAATATGAAAAATGCGTACAGAAATATATGGACCCATAGCCTAAACGGCTAGTGATGGGTTCAATACAAAAAAAGGTTATAAGAATTATCAGTCTTGTGCAGAAAAAGAAACAAAAGCGAAAGTATCATCCATAAGCGAAAAGTATTATACAGATTCAAGGAATCATACTAAAAAACGACGAATACATAACTATCATGAACACAGAAATATACATGAGAAAATTTTTAAGAATAAACAAAAACTGAAGAAAATGCCTGGTTAGAAATGAAGTATCGTTTGCAGGTAATGTCAAAACTTCTTGCGAGTTTTATTTCAAGAGGCAAATTGTTCCACAGCTTAGCACCGGAAAACTGGATTAGTCGTTCACCATACACATTCGAACATAAAGGAAGGTTATTACCGATGCTTGCGTGCCGTGTGTTTAACGACGGGAACGTGAAAATAGTACGGGGCAGAGGCGTGTTTGTGTTTATTATTTTATTTACTAAACAGGAAATCTTGTAATTGCGTACCTCCGTAAACGGCAGTATACGCATTCTCTGAAATAGAATATTAAAGGGGTAATTACCCGGGGAGAACGTAATCACACGCACAGCTCGTTTTTGTAACCGGATTAGCGGAGTAAGGTATGTTGTGTACGTTTGGCCCCACGACCCGCAACAGTAGCTGAGGTGGCAGCGAATTAGGCTAAAATATAATGTTCGCAGCAAAGTCAAGTCAAAGTATTGACGCGCGCGTATGAGAGCGTAACAACTAAATGACAACTTTTTGCAAACTGTATCGATTTGGTCTCTCCAGTGAAGGTTACTGTCAAATATAATGCCAAGATATTTAATAGCCGGAACGCATTCAATGGATTGATTATTTAGCGATACGCTGATTGAAGTGCAGTTCACAGTTTTCATTCGTGACCGGAAAATAATATATTTTGTTTTATCGGTATTTAATAGCAGTTGATTGTCACGAAACCACATTGAAATAGCTAGTAGTTCATTGGACACAGTATGTTGTAAGGTTTCAAGTAAATTGTCTGTGAATAAAATTACGGTATCGCCCGCATACATTAATGCTTTTGAAGACTGTAGTACTCGCGAGAAATTATTAACGTACAGAGCAAATAAAATGGGACCCAATACGGATCCTTGTGGTACACCACATGTGACAGTCCTCGATTCGGATAGATAACCATCAAGTAGAACTTTTTGCTTTCGCGATGTGAGATAACTGGAAAAGAAGTCATGTGCACCATCAATTATACCATAGCACTTTAATTTTTCCATTAGTGCCGAGTGACAAATGGTATCAAACGCATTTTTTATGTCGATAAATATTCCAATGACAACATTTTGTTGGTTAAGGGCAGAATTGATTATTTGAGATAAGGTAAGAACAGCTGTTGATGTGGATTTGCCTGGAACAAAGCCATGCTGTTCCGGGCAAATTATGTTATTCTTGCTAAGAAAGTCCTTGAGCTGTTAGGCGATGAACTTTTCAAATATATTGTTTACAATGCTCAATACGGATATTGGTCTGTAGCTGCCGGGATTAGTGCGGTTTCCAGTTTTGTATACTGGCACAACTTTGGCCATTTTTAATGCATCTGGATAAGAATTGACATTTAGCGAATGGTTAAATAAGCGACATAGTGAAGTACTCAAAATATTTGAATTGTCTTTCAGCACCCTAGCTCGTATACCATCAATCCCTGTGGCTTTGTTCACCTGTAGATTATTTATAGCAGACATCACCTCCTCTTCTGTTATGACCTGAAAGCTAAATTTGTTTTAATTTTTTTTCAACGTGGGTGGTGGGTCGTGCAGCACTAAATTGCTTCGTAACATTTTCGCCAACCGTGGCAAAGTAATCATTGAAATCATTTGTAAGGCTAGTTGTTGCGTTGTCAGGAAGAACTTTCTTTTTGTTATCGAGCCCTGTCACTTCCCTGATTATTTGCCATGTTTCTTTTGTATCGCAACGGTTAACTAGACGTGTATAGTATGCCTTTTTAGATTTACGCATTAGTCCAACTGACTGATTCCTGAAGTATTTAAATTGAGCCTTGTAATATTCATTTGTTTTGTTTGATTTTAGCTTATTGTAATAGAAATCTTTTTTCTTCAGTAGTGCTAGAATATGCTGTGTTATCCAAGGACATATGACGCGGTCATATTTACGTCGTGTGCACGTATACGATGACTGCCTTATTGCATTCGTGATACTGGAAATTATGTTATCACATTCTACTTGCACATCGTCGTTATACAGTGTTTCGAACACAGTATGTTGCAAGAGGGTGCTTACTTCCGAATAATTAACGCGTGTGTTATATCTCGGGACCACTTTTTCGGTATTACGAGTTGGATGCAAGTACGACTGTGGCATGAAAAGAAAAGTCTGGTGGTGATCAGCAATTGCATACTCATAAACACCTGCTTCTACGTTAGTGTCCAGACTGCACAGCGTGTGATCAATAAGTGAGCCAGAATTTTCCGAGAAACATGTTTGTTCTAACATTTTTAAGATTGAATGATTGCAGGAGGAACAAGTAGTCATGACATTGGTCTTTAAGCAGATCTATATTGAAATCACCACAGATTATTATTTGGGAATACGAGGTTACACAGTGAATCAGGGCACTTTCCATGACGGATATGAAGTCATCTACGTTAGAACCTGGGGGGGGCGATAAACTACACCAGCTACAACACCACATTCAATTGTTGCAAATAACATTTCAGCAGATTGTTGAGTGCTCGAGATATCATTTATACACTGGAAACTGAGTTCGTTCCTGATAAACATGGCTACTCCACCGCCACGTCCGCATGCGGTCTTGGCTGTGACAGCATCGCATATCCAGGTATATTTATGTACTCATCTTCTTTAAGCCATGTCTCTGTTATTGCGATGACGTCGTATTCAAACGAATGTTGGGATAAATAGATTAGTAGCTTGTCAAAGTTTTTCTTTATGCTGCAAATATTACAATGAAACATTATGTTTTTATGTTTGCGCCATGCCCGTTCAATCTCTGCGTTATTCATCATTTCGATCGATTACTGTACTCTATCGAGGTCCTCTGCGCATGTTACGTGCAGAACCCTCGAGTTTTCTGTCTTGCGCATTAACACTTTGCCGTGTGACACCCAAGCAAACTTCCCATTTTTTTCGCGTTTTGTGTTCAGTGCTTTTGCCAGAAGTATCTTGTTTGCTGGACAAAGGTGTTCATTCACGAACACTGGCGAACTATTCTTGAATCCCAAGGTCGACGTGTTCAGCCTCTGCTTTTTCGCCGCTTTCAAAACCCGGTCCCGCACTTTGCGAGAGTGGAATTTCACTATGATGTTATGTTTTTCTTTGTCCTTCGACGGAACCCGATGAACTATTTCGATGCCACACACAGCGATTTCAGAGCCTATGCAAGTTGAAATTGCTTTCATTGTCAAAGTTAGATTTTCATCTCGGACTAAAGGTATTCCTTTTATTTCCAGATTGCTCTTACGACTGTATTGCTGCATGTCAGTTAACCCCTTCTTAATGTCTCTGAGTTCCTTTGCAAGCCGCAAATTGTCGTTTTTTATTTCTCTGTTGTAATCCCCTACTTTAGCTATTTCGCTCTTCAGTGTTTGCACTTCTGCTCGCAAGGCCTCAAAGTTTTCATTGATGAAGTTCATTGCTTGTTTTACAGGGTCTAGCTCAGTCCTTATCAAACTCTTGAGGTCGCGTTTCGTTTCGTCATATTTCACATCAAGTTTACTTGTCATGTCTGCCAAAGCCTTGGCAAGCTCTTTAACGGTCGTTGGAGCCTTTTCGCCCATCTTTCGTACACAGTAGGGGGGCAGTCTGGCAGCCTATGTAATGTTTACCTAAGTAACAATACGAACAGAACGTACCTGCACGAAATAAGCACTTCGTTAAAAGGCCACTCGCTTGTTGTGGCTGCCTGGACTGCTCCCATGTGATGCCACTTTCAGTCGAGGCACCCTTTAAGTACCCGGCTGGTGACGTCAGAGCTCATGAAGATGCGCAGATGCAATCGGTAGTCCGGTGGGTTATTTCTAATAGTCAGTTGGATGATCCCCCTACGCAGCGTGACCTGGCAGGGCGACTAGGCGTAGACGCTCGGTTCCCGACGAAAATAGGTGACGGGCGGTCTGCACGAAATAAGCACGTCGTTAAAAGGCCGCTCGTTAGTTGTGGCCGCCTGGACTGCTCCCGTGTGATCCAATTCTTGGCTCAAGAAGAGTAAAGAATCTTAGAATAACACAGAGCTGAGCTAGCTGGTAAGTATTCATTCTAAAAAGACAGGGCGTGCAAACACGGACACAACAAAGAAGTCAGGACACCACAAACGCCGACTAACAACTGAAGAGACGCACAACGGCTCAAAAGAAAGAAGGCACGAAAACTTATCTGCGCATGCCCATCCAACAGGCGAACCCAGCAATCCCGCATGCGTGGCAGTCTACGTGGAAGATAACTGTTAAGGCATTTGATCTCATCTTTATGCAAGTTAATCGACGGTTGGCTCACGCATGCGCTACCACTATTCTCGATATGCCATGCTTCAACCATCAGGCGCGTTTCTTCATTTCTTTGACGGTACAACACTGCGCATTCATCGAATTTTGGCGTGCACTTACAATCTCGACAATGTGAAGAAAGATTAGAAGGTGAGCCTCCTGTTAGCGATCTCTTATGTTCCAACATCTCTAGTTGATGCATCGGCCCATTTGTCCTACGTAGAAGTGGCCGCAGCTGAAAGGGACCTTATACACCACACTCGTACGGCAATCAGTGAATTTGTTGGTGTGTTTTACGAAACAAATATCGGTTACGAAACAAATAAACAACATTAACGCCGTATCTACCTCCTACTTTCTTTAGCCTGTGAGATACGCAAGGAATGTACGTATACCTACGACACCTTTCTTCTTATCGCTTTCTGCAACCATGCTCGGACTTAACACAATAGACTTCTTTAAACGTTCAGCGACCGTGGCCACTGCGTCACGAGGATACCCTACATCTAAAAGACGCGTAACCTGTGCGTTAAAGCTATCACTCATTTTGTGCTCACACAACTTGTGTGAAGGCTGATTTGAGGCAAGACATGGCGATGCCGTTTTTTACAGCCTTCGAGTGCTTCGACGAAAAATTTAACAGCGGTTTCGAAGATCTAGGAGAATACTGCCAGCACACGTGGTTCTTCTGGAACGTTAAGGAAATGTCTAGAAATTGTATTCCATTATTCCGAAGTACCTCTGTAGTAAAGCTCAGCCCACCTCCATTTAATTCAAATTTTTCGCTCACTGAGGTTACCACAATTTTAATGTCCTCACCACTACAAAAAATCAAGTAATCGTCCACATAACGAAAAACCTTAATAACCGAATTACCTAAGGCGCCTTCCAAACTTTGTCAATATTGCTCAGGTATAAATCACTAAGAACCGGAGCAACCTAAGAACCAATACATATCCCTGATTTCTGCGCATAAACGCCTTCCTTCCAACCTACCAGCGTCGACTTTAAATACATGGAAAGCATTTCTAGAAATGCCGCGGTAGAAACACCACATTTACCGGTGAAAACCGTCTCGTGCGCTTTTTCGTTAATACATTCATTAATACAATTTAACATGTCCTCATCCGGCAAAGAATAATACAGATCTTCAATATCCATACTAAAAGCTTTACAACTTTTGGCTTCTTTAATTGCCATTTGCTTGGTCCGTGCTAGAAATTTTCATGGTTTTCTAAGAATAGAGTTTGCCCATTTGAAGTTGAACTTTTGTGCGGATTCCTGCAACCATCTACCGGACATGCCAGGAGGATATTTGTCATATTGTCCGCCGAATCATGGCGTCAAGTGAGATTTTACCAGGAATGCCTCAAGGTCCGTTGCTCGACTTCGCGTGACAATCGCCGCCAGAAGCAGATGTACGCCGACCGGATGTTGTACCGTCGTGCTAACCAGCATGCGGAATTCATATGGAGGGTAAAACTCCGAGAACTTCAACCATGTAAGAGGAAGATTATTTCTACTGTTTCACCGCAAAATAACTTGCTAGTCCTTGGAAGAACTGCCTTAGATGATAGTCACTGCAAAACCCTTGCCTTAGGTCCTAAATACTGTTTTAAGCCGAACCTGAAACCAATAGACGTTTTAAGTTTGCCGCGTACTATCACTAGACTTGTTTCTGAAGAAGAGCGTTTCCACTGCATTTCAGACTGCGTTGCTAGCATCAAGGGTTCTAATATGCATCTCAAGTGTACTGATCCTATCCGGCCTTTGGTTAATTACTGTGTCGAGAAGAAACTCAGGCCAGTAATTTCAGATAAGAAAGGGTATTTTGTAATTATGCAGGACAGTTTCTTCTCAAAAAAAGCATTAACAGCCATAGAAAAGAATTTTATGACGGTAAAAGATAAGCCATCGGTAGTTAGGCAACGTGCTGTCGACCTTTTGTTAAGACATAATCTTGAGAGAATAGCTTGTAACGTCAAGAAGGCTAAATCACTTACTTTAGAATTGTTTTTTTTTTCAGCCAAAACACATAAGAACGAGATCCCATTTCGAGCAATCGTTTCAGAGCAAGGCACCTGGCAAGTCGCTGTATCTTAGTTATTTGCAGAACTGCTTAACCTCTTTGAGTTTTTCAGACCCTTTCCCTATGCGTAATTCTTAGGCGCTAGTTCAGTTCCTCTCAGAGGAGAACCCCGGCTGTTGTAAAGCATTTTGTATGGATATTGAAGACCTGTATTATTCTTTGCCGCATGAGGACTTGTTAAATTGTGTTAATGAATGTATTAACGAACACGCGCCCCAGACGGTTTTCACCGATAAATGTGGTGTTTCTACCGGGACATTTCTAGAAATCTTTTCCATGTATTTAAAGTCGACGCTTGTAGGTTGGAAGGAAGGCGTTTGTGTGCAGAAATCAGGGATATGTATTGGTTCTAAGGTTGCTCCGGTTCTTAGTGATTTATACCTTAGCAAGATTGACAATCTTTTGGAAGGCGCCTTAGGTAATTCGGTTATTAAGGTTTTTCGTTATGTGGACGATTACTTCATCTTTTGTAGTGGTGAGGACTTTGAAAAGGTGGTAACTTCCGTGAGCGAAAAACTTGAATTAAA